>NC_053417.1:29761840-29839877 GCF_016859285.1 Xiphias gladius | reverse complement strand
TATTATTATTACTACTATTATTATTATGATAAATTTACCGCCTGTTTCGCGTGGTTTTATTTATAACAGGTGCGTTAACAGAAACCAGCCGGTTCACGTTAAGTCGCGTGAACCGGCTGGTTTCTGTTTTTTAGCAGAGATTCTCTCTCGCAGCAAACACACAGCAATAAAAAGCATTTCACCCGATAAACAACTTCACATCAACGTCCAAAGAAACATTTTCAAAACCGAATAAATAAAAGGAGGAACAATCTGCTAACTCTCTTGCTCTCTTCTGATTGGCTGGTTCGCCCGAGGTCTGACGTATTTAGAGTCGATGTTTCTCCTACAGTCTGTCTCTCAGAGACTCGTCTGTCTGCAGTTTGAGCTGCTCTGAGATCAGATTCCAGCACAGACTGAACCTCCATGAGGACTGTTGGGTCAGACTGCGTTAGTCTGAGCTAAGTGTTCCTAATAAACTGACACCCGAGTGCGTATACAGTATTAGCAGTTAAGCTCAGGTTTGACTTGACTGACAAGTATAAGAGCCCGTCAGAGTAAGACACACCTTTTACTTACCTGTCCAAACTTTACCCCAAAGAAAGTTCAATAAACACTGATTGAAGCTTTTTGCTTCAGTTGCTATAGATCAAACACACACACACACACACACATTCCTGTAAACAGCGCACATAAAGAGAGTAATACAGTCCACTCCCTGAACACACTCGGACTTACATCACACTCTGTACTCTGACCAGCCTTATCAGAGAGAGAGAGAGAGAGAGAGAGAGAGAGAGAGAGAGAGTGTGTGTGTGAAGGAGAATTGAAAGAGAAAAGCGAAGGGCGAGAGACATAACACAGAGAGAAACCAACGGAAACACTGAGATAGTCTGGACATGTCAGCTGAACACACACCAACCCATTCGTCTGTAGAGGTACGACATACACACACACACACACACACACACTGCACAGTCAGAATTCATGTACTGACTGAGTGAATGCTGCAAAAGTCTTTTATTGTGACGCGTGAACGAGGTGACAGGAAGTGACAGGGAGAGAGAGATTGGGTGAGCGAGCATGTGTCGATGATGTGTCAATAGCAGGACACGTCCTGCCTCCGACCGCGAGACGCCGTGCAGCCTCCGCGTCCATTCACACACACTTCCACCTTCAGCATGAGGACGCTTCTTTGCCTCCTCGCCTCCTCCTTTACCTCCTTCCCAGCCTCTTTACGGCCTTCCTGTTGAACCGGGCTGCGTCCTTACTGTGGAGCCCGATGACCTCCGTACTACCTAACTCTCTCAGACTTATCTCCTCACCACCTAAACCAGAGAGCTACTCTACCTCAACACTTCTTGACAAGGTCACTTCTGGTCTGAATGTGGCTGTTGTGGCTCTATGGCTTGTGCTAACGCTGCACTTTCCGCCTAAGAAAACTCGAAAAGCTAAATACAACGTTCTGTTATCACGCGTGAACGACTGAAGACGATTGCAAGTCCCTTTGAGTTTGATGTATTTATTCATGAGGAGCTACATCAAAGGAAGGACGGAGGCTGCAGGACAACGTACGGCATTAAACTGCTGATGTTCCTGAAGCCTCACGGCAGAGAGTCGGAACCAAACGGTCGGCTCTCCATACGGACATTACAAGACTTAACACTCCACGTGAGGCATTTCACCACACACGTGAGGTGTGAGACCCCCCCCAGTGGTAAACTGCACGGTGTGCGTCGTGTCACTTTATTCCTGTGCTTCGGAAACTAGCCGGGACCTGTTCGCTGCTACTTCTCTAGCATGAACGCATGCTAGATGGGAAGCTATCCACAGCCTCCCGCGTGTAAACAAGCCCATGTGAAAATGGAGCCGAATGTGACTCTTTGTAATGTTTCTGCTTTCGGATTGTTTGTTGTGTAGGTGAGTTTGCTATGTGTCCTTTGTTTGTGGACTTGCTGCCTCAAATTGTCCCTTGAGGGACAAATAAAGTATCTTGAACTGAACCGAGCTGCGATCCTTATGCAGTTTGCCACAACGTCCGTTCCGGTTGCCACTTTCCGTTCAGAGAAAATTGTTTGAAATGACTCCTGTGAAAATCGGGTCTATTTTAGAAAGCTGTAGCAGGCTTGTGCAGGTTGTCCTGATATACGCTATTTCGTGTGACTCCTCATTTCTACAGCAGAGGTGGCGAGTGCGAAGTTGGCCCGACCCATGGAGCCACAACAGCCACATTTAGGAGAAACGCACCAAGTTGAAATAAAGCGGAATTGTCCTTTAACCCCTTCCTTCATCACTAGAGATCTTTGATGCCTCCTCTCTACAAGAACTAGGATGCTTTTTATCCGTACTTCCGGCCTCTGGGGACCTTCTTCAGCCCCTCACTTCCTTCCTAGAGAACTTCCCAACCTGTGCTTTTGTGCATCAGTTAAATTTGTGGTTAAAAGTCTCAGATTGTTTAAATCGCTGCTCGGGGACGTTGCCGTTTATTTCTTCACCGACTCCCACCTTCACATTTGCTCATCCATATTTAATGTACGATGTCTAGCGGCCTGTGTGTGTGCGTGTGAGTAGGAAGTGTGTATTTCCCTGTGGCTATGATTGGCTATAAATGAAATTGAGTCAGTGGCTGGCCTGCATGTATGAGTGTGTGTGTGCGTGTCCGTGTCTGTGTATAACCGTGTGGTGTGTGTGGCTCCCTGCCGTCTGCCACCATCTGCTGTTCTCTGAGACCGAAGCCTCGATGGAGGAACCGATCCCAAACGCTCGGAGGACAGGAAACACTGGGTCCGATTGTGAAGGGGGTCGTCTCCGGTCTGGATTTGCAGTTTGGGAAAGAAGCTTCCCAGTGAGGTGGTGAGGAGGTTAAAGAAGCTTCCTGTTAAGAGAACAAAGAGGCACGGATGCTTCCTAGGAAGCGAGGAGGTGACTAAGTTATGCAGTTAGGAGGCAAGGAAGCTTCGTGTTTAGATGGTGAGGAGGCTTCCTAGTTACAGGGTGCAAGGAGGAAAGTAAGCTCCCCAGCTACGTGGCGAGGAGGGAAGAAGCTTCCTAATGAGGAAGCAAAAGGGAAAAGAGGTTATATATGAGCGAGAAGGTAAAGCTGTGTCCCAGTGAGGAGGCAAGGAGGAAAGGATCCTTCCTGGTTAGGGAGTGAGGACGTAAAGAAGTAACCCAGGTAGACAGTGAGGGGATAGAGAAACTCTGGTCAGGTACAGTAGTGAGGAAGGATGGAAACGTCCTATTTAGTCAGGGAGGGGTTAAGAAGCTCCTTAGAGAGGAAGCGAGAGGCTGGTTGGACATGAACTGTGTTTGACCTGGAGACGCAGCAGGGGGCAGAGACACAAGCACTCGGGTCCTGTTAGATCCAGATTCAGTTTGTCGGTGTAGTTCTTCTGTGGGACGAGGGAGACTGTTATGAGGCTGTACATGCTGTCTGTGACCATCAGGGCAGTGTCTCAGTAATGTTCGTGGTCTAGACTACAACTCTCGCAGACCGTCTGCAGTCTACGAGAAGCATCTCTAACATAATCCGAATGTTTTCAGCCGCGGTCACAAAGTCAAAGTCACATTTATTCTGTCAACAGAATAAACCTCCATGAAGCAAAATCGGAATGTTCATGTTGTTGATCCCACATCTACACCAATCAGCTGGCAGCTCAGTGGAGAGCCAGGTGTTTCCCATCATGCCCCGTGGCACCTGGCTCTGAAAAACCGCAGCTGCGCCAATCAGCAGTGAAGAAGTGTCCTTGTTGGGTAGGAAGGAGGTAAAGGAGGTAAAGAAGTGCAAGACAGATGTGTCCAGGTGTGAACATCACTGTTACAATAATCTGAGTTGGTTCCGCAGAGACGAAGGAAACCATTAAATTCACGAGCTCGTTGAATATTGACGTCGTGTTGTGTGAACTGCAGGTGAGCCAGGTGTGTTATTGAGCGAACTCAGTACCTGTTGCCTGTTTCCTCCTGTCTGCAGCTCGGCCGCCATGTCTAAAGCGACGGTGAAGAAGCTGCACTGGCGCTCCAAGGTAACGATGCATGTTTCACCCGGAATGAGAAGAATTCTCTGAATCTCTGAAAACTAAACAACACCTTTGTTCTGCGCTGTTGTGCGATCGTGTCTCCTCCACCTGTTGTCTTCAGGTGCAGGAGAGCTTCGTCCCGCTGGGCGGGGGCTCGGGAGAGCTGGGTCTGGCAATCGGCGGCGGGGCCGACTACGGCGAGTTCCCGTTTGTCACGTCGGCCCCCGGGGGCGGGGCCACGGTGGGCGACATCATCTTAGAGATCGGGGGGACGCCTGTGTTAGGGATGACCCTCGGTGATGTCAGAGGAGTCCTCAACTCCTGTCCTCATCCAATCAGAATCAAGACTGTCTCCCCAGGTCAGAGGACAGAGGACGAAAGCTGTGATGCTTTTATGTTCTTGTTATTGGCAGCACTTTATTTTACAGGTCCCGTATTTTCCAAATGATTTTCGGCAAACGTTCCTTATAATTTCCTAAAAATGTAGCCGTTAATTACTGGGACATTTTCAGGGACATCTGGCACAGTTTGGTTCTAATTATATGGAAAAAGAAGACGCTTTGTTCATCTTTTGAGGAAACTCACGTCTTTTTTTGAACTAAGTTTCGCTGACCTACTACATCATTAGTACTTTTCTCTTAAAAACTCAAATATAATGAGCAGGTTCTTCATAACTGTGGCAATTTCCCTTATAATTAGCATCAAACTGTGTCGGCCTTTATGGGAAATATCTGAGTCATCAACAGCTAAATGGCAGCTACTTTTTAGGAAACAAAGAGGAAAGTTTGTGGGAAATTAGCTGGAAAACACGGGACCAGTAAAATAAAGTGTTGCCTTCTTATTTGTTTAGTTTTAGTAATTTATGTTTGATCTTTCCCTGAAGTTGGATTGATGGTATTTTACTTTATGTTCACCTCTGAAGCATCATTGTAACTGAAAGGTGCTAGAAAAACAAAGTTTACTTACACGTGTAAATTTCACACTAAGACACTAATTCACAGGATCAGTTTTCCAGGAACGATTAATCGATTGGTTGATCAACATAAGATTAATCTGCAACTATTTTTGTTATCCATTAATCATTTAGGTGAATTATTATCTGGCTCCAGCTCGTCTTTTGTGAGGATTTGATGCTCTATGTTTCAGACCGTTAAAACAAGGCCAGTAATATGAATAATAAGTCACGCCCCCTCCCGGAAGTATAACGACAACTGAGTATTTTTTTCA
The DNA here is from genome assembly GCF_016859285.1 of Xiphias gladius. NCBI lineage: Eukaryota > Metazoa > Chordata > Actinopteri > Istiophoriformes > Xiphiidae > Xiphias > Xiphias gladius. The sequence goes on along the minus strand of NC_053417.1, from coordinate 29,834,655 downwards.
GATTTTTTGTATAAAAAAAAGATAAGTTGATTGAGAAAATACTTTGCAGATTAACCGATAAAGAAAACCATCATTAGTTGAATTCGAATAAGTCATGTTACGCTCCCGTGGAAGTATAACGGACAACTTTGAGTATTTTCAGACATTTTGTAGATAAAAAGATTGATAAGTTGATTGAGAAAATACTTTGCAGATTAACCGATAAAGAAAACCATCATTAGTTGAATTCGATTTTTTGTGAGGAGGACAAAAACAAGTCAGAGTCATCAGGTGGAGAAAAAAAGAGAAAAAGAAACACTTAAATCAGCCCCTCTGCTATATACATATACAAAGAAAAAAAAAAAAAAAAAAAAAAAAAAAAAAACGAAAAGTCACCAGACACCAGAAACTGCAGCTGTCGGAACTACAAGGACGGTAATCGGAGGTGTTGCTTGAGCAGACGTATAAAGTCGTAGTTCAGGTGCAGTAATGTGCTGCTGAGAGACTGTCTACCACTGCATGACATCACTGTGACATCACATCCTGTCTGTCTCTCAGGTTCGTCCCTCTGTAAGGACCTCAGGTTGTACCTCAGTAAGTGTTTTCCATTGGGCTGGACAGTCAGCTGCAGCAAGCAGCTCATCAGAAGAGACGCTGTACATGCTGGCTGTGTGACACACACACACACACACACACACACACACACACACACACCTGTACACACACCTGTACACACAGGTAAACCCTGAAACCAAAACGGATCTAAACACTGAAGAATGAGTGTAGGTAACGAAGTGTAGGTCAGAGTTCAATCTGAGCCGATGAATGAAAGTGTGAAGAGCTGATAACTCAGGTGGCGTGTGAACGCAGTGTGAGCGTCTCGTGGTCGTCGGCCCGTCACCGAGCTGCAGTGTGAGTGGAAATGTCTGGTTTACTCAGTGACACGCAGACGGTGGAAGATATAAGCTTGCGCTGCTCAGAGAGGAGGAAGAGTTTCTCCACTATCCTGAAGGCCAGCGGCCCCCAGGGGCCCCCAGCAGGCCGCTCCCCAGCAGCCCCAGCAGCTCCCAAACAAACCCCCGGTGGCCCCCGGTGGCCACCAGCACCCCGCTCCCCAGCTGCCCCCAGTGGGCCACTCCCCAGCAGTCCACCAAGCGGCCCCAGCAGCCCCCCAGCAGCCCCCAGTGGCCCCCCAGCGGCCCCCATGCAGATTTTAGATTTCTTAAAGCAGAGCTGCTGACAAATGTGTTATAAACTTCTTTGATAATTGTAACGTGTTTATTGTTGCTACAGTGTGTAGCTGAGTTATGTAGGAAAAATCTCATGACATATACTAAGAAGAAAAGAGCAGCCATGCGGGGAGAGTCTGTCCCTCTCATATGGGATGAGACTGCACCTGAACTTTACCTGCGCATGTTACAACCTGTTCGATGGCATCACGGTGTCCTCCCTGCAGGTACGACCAGGCAGCCTCGGGACGGGGAGATCTCAGGTGTGGACTACAACTTTGTGTCCATCGAGGAGTTTTTCTCTCTGGAGGAGTCTGGAGCCCTGTTGGAGAGCGGCAAGTTCAAAGGTACGAAAAACAAACGCACCCACGGCAAAACAGCTGTAAAAAAAAAAAAAAGCAGAATGTCCCTTTATTCAAACAAACACACTAAACTCTGATCGTTTTTTACATGAGGATTTTTTTTTACAGTGTATGGTAAAGCTATAGATTTGCGGCGTGGAGTCATTTTTTACAGTGTGCACTAAGGTGATTTTATTCCAGGGTGGGCTAGGGTGGTGATTTAAGGTTGGGGGGGTCGGGGTTATTCATTATCGATGAATCTGCTGATTCTTTTCTCGATTAATCGATTATTCATCTATCTCTCTAAAATTACAGAAAATAGTGAAAATCGTGGAACCAGCAAAGGTTTGGGATTAGTGTTTATTAAAAAACAAAAAAACAAAAAGGATTTTTTATTGATCAAAAAAGGTGATTCATTTTCTGTTGATCAACTGATCAATTAATCAGCTAATCGCTGCAGCTCTACTCTTCAACAGGCACAATTCTTATATTCACCTGTCCACCTGCTCTGCACAGTGTTTATGTGCAGCAGTCAGCTTTGTAAATCCAATGATTTCAGGCCGTGAAGAAAAATCACCTGCAAAAAAAATTTGAAATGAGTTTAACGTACATTTATACGCTTGGTGTAAAAATGAGAAGAGGAACACCCAGGAAGCACAGGTCTAGTAACTAGTCGCTAATCTGAGAGAGCGGTTAGCAACTCTCTGGTTAGTGCACGGTAACCTGGGATTTTATGCAAATCACTTCACAGAGGAAGGAGAGCCTTCTCCCACAGGTGGAGTCTCAGTGTGTCCTGAGGGACTCTGAGGGAGGCAGGTCTGTGGTGAGCTGGTATTTTGTACAGCGTGGAGTCAATGTGGTGAGTGTTTGGGAAGAAAAGAGGATTTTCTGTCTCTAATCCTTCAAACCTCAAACGTCAAACCTGCTTGACTCGCTCTGTGCATCATCTCTCTCTGTGCCCCCCCCCCCCCAAAGTATTAATCTGATGGGATTAATGAGACTAAAATAGGAACTGCATTCACACATAAATATCAGTTCACACTGAGTGAAGTGACGCGTGAGAGAATGACTTTTAAAGTTTATTCTGCCTGATCATCCTGAACGTTTTAATTTGGCAGTTTTCATCTTTTCATTTCCTGTTGAATACCTTCTTTCATAGTAAAAGCCTTTTTTGATGGATTATTTATTTCTCTGATGATTTTTATTTCTTTTATCTCCTGAGTTTATTCGGCTCTGTTAAACTGTTCATTTTTTTCTCTTTCCTGATTTGATATAATCTCATGTAGATCAAGTATCATATTTTATAGATAAAGTATTATTTTGGCTATTAATCGTGTAATATTTGTGTCCTCTGTAATAATAATAATAATTTTTTGTGCACCCTGCGCCGGGCTGCAATTGGTCCTGTTCATTTTCTTATTTTTGCAACTTTTTTAGTTTTCTTCTTTTGTCATACGTGTCTAAATGTTATCCAGCAGCGTATTTAAGACGTGTCCTCTCTAAACATGCTGGGAGACAGAGTTCTGGTCTGTGTGTCACCAGGAAATTACTTCTTCGGTTTCCTTTTTTGAATGCTATCATTCAGCTATGGTAACGTTGCGCAGCAACTCCACGGTCACATTGTTTACACCAGGGACCGGCTGGTCGCCCTGAAGCCGACCGGCATGGCGACCAGAACAACGGACACCCCCGCACCAATCAGGAGGGGGACAGACAGAGGAAGCAGAGGAGGAAGGAAGAGACAGGGGAAGAGAGCTGGGTACAGAAAACAGAGACTGATGGAGCAGAGTGTGTCTCCCTTCTGCCATCGTGGGCAACGTGAGATCACTAACAAGATGGACGAGCTAGCGCTCTGATTCCTAGAGAGGATTCAGAGGGACTACACCTAAGTGTTGTGTTCAGTTTTTCACAGAGACATGGCTACAGGAAGATACTCCGGAACTCATCGCTACCATCGACGGCTATCAGGCTGTTCGGGCTGACAGAAATCAATCTGAGAGCGGAAAGAGAAGAGGCAACAGATGGTGCCACCCTGGTCACATCACTGTAAAGAAACGGAGCTCTGGATCTAGTTGGGGTGGTGTATCTTTAAGTTTAGTCAGCACGTCACATAAATCACACCAAAGCGTTGTGTCTTTAGCACCTTGCCATGTGCAGTGTGATATTGTGCCCTCATTGATACCGCACCTGAAACACATATTCAATGTTTGTACCGGTGCAGTTTTTGAGGGGTGAAGCTGTTGAAGGAAATTGTAGCTGACCAACTTAAATCTGGTGTTTACAGTGGTGAACCTGGCAGGTCCAAATCTGTAGTAATGCCCAAGTCAGATTCCCACCTCCTCCACCTTTGCCGGCTGGGTTACCTCATTTGTTCACCCAAACCTTTCTTCAGGAAGGCTCTGGGTTGAGAAGGCTCTCGGAGTCTCGTTCAGACAAAGATGACAGAAATCCCATTTGTGCTGCCCAATAGAAAATTTGAAATTAGGGAGTCAGAGGCCATCCCTCTTCTAGTACCATGATAACTTTTCCAAACTCACCCCGGGTACTTTACGATTCCAGATGAATTCACTGACATTTTTATTAAGAGTTTTAACAATATGATAGGGAGAGGGAACGATGGAAATAGGTACATTGTCCATCGTCTTTATACAGCTGACTTTGCCACATAAGGTTCGGGGTAGTTCTGTCCACCTGTTTAGTTCACTTTCTCTTTTCTGAATCAGCACAGGGTACTTATGTTTAAATAGGTTCTTCAAGTTGCCATCCACCTGGACGCCCAAATATGTAGACCCTTTTGGAGCCCACTTAAAGGAGTCTGACTGGCATGCATCTCTGGAATTCAGTCAGAGGGAGCATTCACTCTTTGTATAGTTGGCCTTACAGCCTTACAGAGCTTTTAACTTGGTAAGAGATCGGTCTGAGTCGGTAAGATATAAAATTACATCGTCAGCAAATAGACTGATGATGTGAGTTAACTGACCCACTTGGATGCCTTTTATGTCTGTGTCTTGTCTCATTGGTTGTGCCAGTGGCTCTATTGCTGGGACGAAAAGCCCGGCAGAGAGTGGACAGCCATGCCTGCTGCTTCTTTGCAGTGTGACAGAAGTTCACACTATACCATTTGTTACTATCTTTGCTTGTGTTTTGTGATTATAGGGTTTTCACCCAATTAATGAAAGACGTGCTGAACGCAAGTCTGCCCAGGACCTTAAGCAAATATGGCCATTCGAGGCAATCAAAGGCCTTTTCTGAGTCGTTTCTGGATTTCGTTAAGTGGATAATGTTGACGAGTCTGAGGAGGTTATCGGTCGAGAGTTGGTTGTGTTTAAAACCTGTTTAGTTAATATTAATAAGTTTGGGGAGGAACCTATTTAAGATATTGGTTATGGCCTTGGAAATAATCTGCATTAAGGAGTCCAACTGGCCCGTGAGAGGAGCATTTTTTAGGGTCTCTGTTTTTCTTATGAATTACTGTTATTAATGCCATAGAAAAACAATTAGGTAGAGTTTATGTTTTCTTTTGCAGGATTTTAAACCACTATAAAGAGAGGGATAAGAAGATCTTTAAACTCTTTATAAAATTCACCGTCTTTTCCAGGTGATTTATTAGACTGCAGTGAGGAGACGGCTTTTTCAATTTCTTTTCGAGTAAGAGGACAATTTATCTCTTCCTGGTCCTCCTGAGTTAATCTCGGTAGTTTGGTAGTTGATAAGAATGTACCTTTCGTGGCGAGGTCACCTGGCGATTCACGTGTACATATCGAGGAATAGTAGTGTTTAAAACGATCATTCATTTCTTTTGGGTTTCCTGTTACAGTCCTGTTTTCACTGATAGCTCTTGATTTTTCCTCTGCCTTCATTTGCCAAAACATTCCATAGTATCTCTGTTTGGATCTAGGGATGTTTTTTTCTATTCTGTAAATGTTCGGCAGGTTGTATTGAAGTTTTTTCTTTTAATTTCTTACATTTTTTTCATTTCATTTTAATTTATATCACCATTTTTTCACAGTGGGCACCTCTTTACTTCGCATCATATATTGCTTCAGATCCACACACATGTACAGTATGTTTCCATTAGTATTGTATTGGTTACAGTGTTCATTCACTGGGTTTATGGTATTAATAAAACATGTATATTGACTGTGAAGACTGGGGAGTGTATGACTGATACTGGTTGGTCTTGTTTGTTGCTGTCTTCTATCTATGAAAATAAGGTTGTTTTTTTTCTTGCTGTTTTTACTTGTTTACTTTTAACACAGTACTGAATCTGGCTTCTCTTTTGTGGGCAGTACCTGAATTTACCTGAGCATCAGGTATTATATTACTGACCAATCCATGCAGTGTTCCCCTGATTGTTTTGCACTGGTCATTTTTTTCTGTTTCTCCATCCAATCACAGGGAACTACTATGGGACGCCCCGCCCCGTCCACATCGGTCCAGAGAGTCCACCAATCACGTACCAGGAACATCGAAACCTGCTGAGGAACTTCAGGACGAGGAGCAAATCTCTGAGTAACCTGGAGAAAGCTGTGGAAGAGGGAGACAACAGTGAGGAGGACAGCGGACTGTCTGGTAGATATTCATACTGGACACACACATACGGAGCAACACACAGACAGTGCTAGAAAGTAACTAAGTACATTTACATAAGCACTGTACCTGAGTTCTATTCTGAGGTACTTGTACTTTACTGGAGTATTTAGATTTTCTGCCACTATGTACTTCTACTCTCTGAAGAAGGGTTTCTGTGCAGATTCGGACTAATAAAGCAAAATATGATCAACAAACGCACTAAATTGTGACGTATCTATACTGTTGAAGATAAATATAAAGTCATTATAATCAGCTCCACCTTTACCAGCTGCAACATTAAAATGAATGAATCAATAATTATAATCCAATAATATACGTTACTGGGAGTCATTTATGGTATTCTACATCATTTGTACTTTTAATATTAGTACTTTAAGTATATTTTGATGCTAATACTTTTTTACCTTTACCGAAGTAAAATGTTGAATGCTGCACTTTTACTTGTAACAGAGTAATTTTACACTGTGGTATTAGTACTGAAGTAAAAGATCTGAATACTTAGCATCTTCTCATGTTCCTGAGGATATAAGACCAGCTGAGACCATAAAAGTGTTAAGAGTCATTGTCAGCAGTTTACACTGAAAGGAGATTTGCAACACTAACATCAAGTCGTCTGTTTTATTCCGTAAGTATTGTACGATATTATTTAACTTATTGCAGTTGCAGCTTCTGCTAGAGGTGTTGGAAGAGGAGGTGAGAGGGACGCCCCTGCTCTGATAACATCTGGTAGCTCGTTCCTCCAACGGTCTGGAGTGAGACTGAATATGCACAGGGACCAGATCTTTGTCATACATCATAGATCTGGTGGTCCAGCAGCTGAACTGCCAGCCAAGTGTTTTCTGTCAGACAGACTAAATGCCTGACTTTTTTCAGTAAAGAGCAGTGTAAACACAATGACTGGAGTCGAACACCTGCCCCCTTTCTGTGTCAGTCCACACACCGGTGTCCAACCGCTGTCCTATGTCCCTGATATCCCATGATGCCTGTCGGCTCTCCAGAAAAGCAGCGGTTCTATGACATTTTCTCTCCAGATTGACGTCGTGGCTGCTGGACCCTGACATCTCCTAATCTGTCCGACGCATGAAGTCAAATAAAACCAGAGCTGGACCTGAGACATCAGCAGCTTCAGTTCTCTTCAGTCTGGGAAAATGTCCATCGCCTGGATCAGCTTAAATACAACCACAGAGTGTGTGTGTGTGTGTGTGTGTGTGTGAGAGAGAGCTGACTGAAGATTTGTTCTGGTTTCCATTTTTAGAATGAGACTTGTTTGTGAAGTAGTTTACCATCACTGAGTTTGTGTGTTTTGTTTTCAGATTTAACCATGTGTGTTTGTGTATTAATGAAACACCTAACGCACACACACACACACTGTGTGAGATAGGGCCCATTATCTTACAACCGGCGCAAAGCAGCATCAAGCGTGGCCCACGTGTCTTTGCCAGTTTCATGTTTCAGGCGCATGGTTGGCGCATTGCTATCTTCAGGCAGCGGAAGGCGATTGACTGACAAAAACCTGGTCTGAAGTCAACGGTGCAGTATTTTACTGGCTTTTTCAGGACGCACTATCAAGATAGTTACACCTACGTAGGCGTTTGCACAACACGCTTGCACAACGCGCGTACACTCGTTCTTTCCTACTACCTGGCAAATCCGCCGTAATAATCGCAATCTGCCAAGGCGCAAGCGCACCTGGCTTTAAAAGGGAAAGAGATGGCACTCTGACTGGCTTATTGCATGTTAGGCCCGAAACTCGCCCAGGATTAATTAAGAGACTACGTACGACCGTTTTGAACCATTCGTCTGGAGCTGCGACCTTTTTTCACCTGTCAAACTGGCAAAGGTGGATTGGGACTTGCCCTAAATGCACTTTTTTGAAATGGAGCCCTCTGCCTCTCTATCAGCAGGTTCAGCTGGAGCCCCGCCCACCACGCTGCCTCTCAGCCAATCATGGGAGTCAGCGGTGGGGAGTCGGGAGGTAATGGAGAACGGAGGAGGAGGAAGAGGAGTGGGGAGAGGAAGAGGAGGAGGAGGAGTAGGTCCACTGCCTGAAAACTGGGAGCTGGCATTCAGTGATTCAGGAGAGCCGTACTACATCGAGTATGTATTGATATCATTGATGATTCATCACTTAAAACATCAATAATCAGATTTTTATTTCATTTTGGTGTTAGCTGAATTAGACTGTTTGATTCTGAAAGTTGGGAAATTATATTGATGTAAGATGTGGACACTTTAATGATGTTTAAACCTAAACTGTTTTTCAAAAAACAGCCAAACCAGGCAGAGAAAACACTAGATTTTAACGTACAGGTACATTCTGACCAGTTCCAGTGTTCCTACATCACCCAGAATTCATTCTGACCATGGATGTGGTAGGACAGATGATGATGATGATGATGATGATGATGATGTGTGTCTCTCTGTTAGTCATAACTCAAAGACCACCAGCTGGCTGGATCCTCGAACTCAGAACAAAGAGATGACTTCCTGTACAGAACGTAAGTTTGTCTGCCTGACTGATTGATTGATTGATTGATTGATTATCTATCTAAAGTTACTCTGCGCCACCTTGTTTGGCTGCTGCCGCATTGTCATCTGTTAATAGTTTGTTTAAATAAAGTTTTAAACAAACACCATTGGATGGACTTGAAGTCAGTATCTAGCATTTTTATTAATTTAATTTATTTTCAATTGTTTCATCATATTCATCTACATCAAATGAGTAAATAATTATTTTTAACTGGGTTTGATCTTTTTTAGTTATTTATTTTCTTTATCTGTTTATTTCACGTGATTTTATTCATGAATTTATCAGTATTTTTATTTGAAGTCGGTATTTAAAAAAACAGTTCCAGTTGAGACCAGCTCAATGAGAAAAATATTTTTATGAATGAAAAATGTTTTGGTGTTTTGGAATTTTGAGGCTGTTGTAGAGGTGTGTAGCTTTTATTTTGATAGTAAGACCTCATTGTCTCAGGATTATGATGTAGTTAATTATAATTCAGACTTTTTGTTACTATTTCTGTTCTTCATTTACTCAGTTAAGAGGCATCATGTAAAAATCGGACCTGGCGTGTAACAGTAATGAGATTATGAGATTATAATTGTAATATTCCCAACGTTTCACCCCTGTGTTTATTTTTCTGTGTGGACGTCGGTTTGTGTCGTAACATTAAACCGATCCACAGCTTTTAATCTCTAATCTGCTGCTCAGGATCAGAGAAACTCACTTCCTGTTGGGACTTTTATTTTGACAGCAGCAGCCAGCAGGGGGCAGCATAGACTCACACACACACGCTGACATGCTGCTTGTTCTACTTTATTCTACTCATCCTCTACTCTAGTGTCCGTCTGCCTGGCATCAGCTCATCGCACAGTTTTGACCTAAATGCTGTGTTTGTCCACTGCTGATGCTTTTATTTTGAAGGGAGGATTTCAGGACTGTTTCCTCTAGTGATTTTTTTAATTTCCTCCACATGATTCTTTAAAGATGCAGCCTCTGTCTCCTACTGTCTTCTTCTGTCCTCTCACTGACCCCGTCCTCTGCCGTCCCAGTCCCAGAGTTCACGGAGCAGCCCAGTCAGTTGAAGGGTTACTCCATCCACACTCGGCTCTCCAAAGGTCCTCGAGGTTTCGGCTTCAACATCGTCGGAGGAAGTCGACCCCGGGAGTTTCTACAGGTGTACAGTGTCACACCTGGAGGACCGCCTGCTCTCAATACAGGTACTAATGCCGTCTAACTACCACTGTTATACCGACATCAGGTAGAGAGACTCAGAGGTTTCTACAGGTGTGCACACCTGGAGGACCTCCCGCACGTCGTACCACCGTTACCCCTGCTAGTACCGTCAGCGCTACGAGGAGCTGTCAGGCGCGTACCAGTGTGTACACAGGTGTACAGCCTATGACCATCTTACGGTCTGTCGTGTGATCTGTGGCGTTAACTGCACGTGAGACTTTTGTTCCCCGACTTTAGCCTTTAAGGCAGAGCCTCCTCCGAGGTAACAGGCGCTGTCTGACTCTGGGAACAAAAGTCCAAGGCTGAAACTAACCATTATTTTATTTGTGATATTTCTCATATGAATATGGTCCTGATTAATCATCACATCTATAAGATGTCAGGAAATAGCGATAAATGCTTATAATGCTTTTAGAATTTCCCACAGCCCAAAGTGACGTCTTCACGTGTCTGAAACCCAAATACTTTACCACCGTACATGAGAGAAAACCATCAAACCTTCGCAATTGAGAAGCCGGAATCAGACAAATGACTACAAGGACGAATCGATTTGACAAAATAGTTGCTGATTAATTTTCTGTCGACTGACTAATCGATTAATCATCGCAGCTGAACAGAGGTCCCTTCATTAATCTGCGAGCTTCAACCCTGCTGATCATTCGCACGCACCACCACAAGGATGAGGCAGACGCGCCGAAGGCCGGTATTAAACGCGGTCAAAAAGAAAAAACTCACGCCGCTGACAAGAATGAGAGTCACAGGTTTAGGGAGCAGCGTCTGCAGGGCTCACAGGTGTCAACAGGTGCTGAGAGTCAGACAAACGAGCCGCTCTGTCCAATCAGACCCCGCCACCACGAAGCCGTCCCCAGGTGGTTTCAGCAAAGAGCTCTGTCCCCAGTGAAACACCTGAACAACCTAGAAACAGGTACAAAAAACTGCGTCAGAGCAACACCTGGAGAGACTGAGACCTGTCCTCCCTGTCTAAACTCGGTCCACGTTGGTTTTCTTTTTCAAATCCTCAGACATCACAGCAATTTCATTTTGTTTCCAAATGGATCAGATTCTTGTTTCCACAGCAGGTGGAACCGACAACACTCGGTGCGGCAGTTCATCATGTTCTTAGTTCAGCCTGTGTGCGACAGGTCAGTGATGTCTGCTGTGAAGAAGCTCTGTTCACATGTAGTGGACCCAGTGACTGATACTGCTGTTAGAAAGACACACACTCGTATATTCAGCTGGTATAAAACAGAGAGATTTAAATACAACGTCTCTCTCTCTGGAGGATTATGTTGCTGTTTGGTTCTCAGCTCTTTATTTTTCTCAGGGCCACAATCTCATGATCTACAACTAATCCACACACACACACACACACACACACACACACACACAAACTCTCTAATCTGGCCGACACACACAGCCTCCTTTCTCTCCCACTCTGTCAGACCTGCTCACGTGCACTGAGGGTAAATAGTCAGGAATGTAACACACACACACACACACACACACACACACACAGCAGTTATGAAATCTCCTGGGAAAGTGGAGAGTTTCAACAGGCAGCAGAAACTCCCCAAAACAGTTCAACAGCAGAGAAAAGACAAAAAAATAGAAGAAAATCTAAGAAGAACTATTGAATAGTAGAAAATAGTGGAAAACTTTCAAAATAAAGGACAGATTAATAAATAGTCTTTGATATCTCACTAACAAATGTGTTTTCATAGCCTGCACGTCTTCACTTCTCACGTAAAAAATATGCAATAATAGACCAAATAGAGGCGTTGGACGAAAAAGTGAACGGACCCTCTGGAATGATCTGCCTTTCTGTATAAATTTGTCTTAAAATATGTTCAGATCCTCATCTAAGTTATGATAATGAACGAACACAATCCATTTGAACGAATAACACACAAATCATCGTGTTGTTCTCGTCCATACTGAAAACATCACTCAAACATTCACTCTGTGAACCCTTCAGCTAATGAATCAACAAACGCTAACTGGGTTTCAAGCTCACTTCACATTTTATGACCAGTTAATGCAGAAAACCAGGTCACGCCTCAGGGCTCACTGACTTTTTCTTGCCAGTTTATATTCCATAAACATGTACACACAAACACTTATAGTGTATGCACACGTCCGCCTCCATTTGAAAGTCCTGTCTCTGCAGACCGGAGTCGTGTAAAGTGCAGAGTGGGGGGGTGATCGCTGCTGTTTGTTTTTGTGAGTGCTGCGTTCAGCCTCCATTAGAGAAAGGAGGGGCACTAGCTGGTGTTGGCTGTCTCTCTATTATGGGTCCAGATGTGACGACGGCAAACGACCAGACTATGGAAACTCACGTCGTCCTGTAACCTCGGCGCGAAGAACATTACTAACATATGAGTGCTCAAATTACAGATGGGACTGACGGCGAAAGAAGAAACGGCCGACCAAGGATTCAGAGCTGCTGAGGAGCAGGGGGCGCCATCTCTGCAGAAAAATAAATAAAACTTGCAACTCTGCTTTTTCATCATTACAATTTTGACCAAACAAATACACAAGTCAAAACAAACACCGAGGAGTTATCCACCGATTTTCTTAGACAAGTGGATTTCAATTTCAGTCTGACTTGAAGGTGAAGCAGTTCTCGTCCAAGCGCCGTCTGAAGCCCCAACTCTTTTACACGGCAGCCCACCTGACGTGACATGAATTCTGTCATCTGCTCATGTCAGATTATCATACAGTAACCCGTAGACTGTCTCCTGGTCTGTGGTCCCGCAGCCGACATCCTGGTCTACATCAACGACAGCTGTGTGCTGGGTCGCTCTCATAAAGAGGTGGTGGAGATGCTGAAGTCGGTGCCGATGGGTCAGAGTGTGGACGTGGTGCTGAGGAGAGGATACCCGATGCTCTACAACCCCGACGGGTGTCCCAAACAGAGCCTGGAGACGGTACGGTACTGACTTTACTGGAAACCGGATCCAATCCCGGCTCATTTTGTACCATCACTACTACTCTTCTTACTATTTCTTGCATAAAGAGAATTATGTGACCTTTTATAAATAACTAACCTTGTATTCAACCTTCCAACTCCTCCAACAGCCGCAGACCCCCGGCGAGCCCTCCAAAACCCCCAACCTACACCGAGGCCTGACGCACCTCACCTACAGCCGCACGCTGGACGCCAACGGCAGCGCGCCAGGTAGCTCCGCGTCCACCCGCTCACAGACGTAACAGACTAAAGTTAGAAAAGCTGGAAGCACAGTGAGCTGTCGGTACAGTCAAAACCAAGGAAATCTAGTTAGAGAGCAGTTTGAACTGAACCTAATCATCAGCTACACAAGTTCTCATTATTCTGGTTTCATCCATGAAACTTTCTTTCATGTTTAACAAGGTGGACGCCTGCTTTGTTAAATATCTACTGACAATTAAACACACATTTCACAAAGAGCTGAAATGGTGACATCACTTCCTGTCTCTCCTCTGTTCTGCCAGCTTCTGTAACTCTGTAACTTAGTTAAATACTGAATAAACAACCAAATTATGTTTTTTTCAAACACTTTGTCATTATCTAAACATACGATGCGATCAGCTATCTATAATCTATCGTCAGCTTTAATTGATTTATCTATCCATCCACCCATCCTTTTTCAGTCCATGTCCCTGACGATCATTAGTCAATTAACTGTCTGACCCTTTCTATCTCCTTCACTCTCAAATCCAGGACTTGGCCAAAACCCACCCTCATACGCCGCTCAGCCAATGACAAACGGGCTGACAGGCCCACCCACCCCCACTTCCTCGGACCCCCCACTGGGCCCACCACCCCCTCCAGACAGGACGGCAGCCAATCACAGTGACTCTGATGGCGGCCCGCCCAACGCTGGAACTCGCAGGTCAGTGTTAGCATTAGCAGGAAAGGTGTGGGGGGAGGTTTAACGGAGCGACACATCGGCCTCGCCAGTGTATCGATATCAGCTCAGCGGACATATGTCAGCACTGGAACCTGACTATTAATGGCAGGTTCACTAGTGGTGAGCTTCTTGAAATTAATGTTAAGATTTCTAATATTTATACATAAAACATGTTTTTCTGTCGCCCCTCTGCTCTTCCTCCTTCTCGCAGGTCTTCCCTGACTCGCTACAACAGCAGCACTCTACCCGCCTTCTCCTCCTCCTCCCTCCTCCACCATCAGAGCTCCAAGTCTTCAGAGAGCGATCTGTCTACATCCACACTCCCCATCTCGTCCTCCACACTCCCCATCACATCCTCGTCCTCCCATACTCTGTCCAAACTGCCCCTCTCTCAGCCCGAGACAGGCCTCCTCCAGAACTCCAGCCCCAGCCCCAACAGCGCTAACAACCCCCCCTCCTCTTCCGCACCCCCGGGAGCTCCCGTGCAGCGCCCGCCAATGCCCCAGACCTCCCTGGCCCTGACCCCACCCAGAGAGATCCCACCCTGCGGCTTTAATGGATGTCCAGCCAGTCACCAAACGCCCTCCCCAGCCTCCCGAGGAAACTCGGGACCGGTGCTCCCCCTGGGGGCGGGGTCGACAGCATCGCCCCCTGGTGGGGAGCTTGTGCCGGTGGCCCTGGGATGCAGTGACGGTGGGGGGTTGGGGTTCAGTGTGACAGCGGGGGGCCAAGGGGGTCAGCTGGCGGTGGTGAGGCGGGTCTGGGATCGAAGGCAGTGCCCCTCTCTGCAGCCGGGCGATGCTATAGTGAAGATCAATGGAGCGGACGTACAGAGCCTCACCTTCTCACAGGTAAAAGATTATTACTTATCCAACATCCAACCAGTCAGTGTCAAAGTAGGCTCATACAGGGGCAGGAAAAAGTCAGTGAACCCTCTGGAATGACCTGGTCATAAAACGTGATCTGATCTTCACTGAAGTCACGAGTATAGACGAACATAATGTGCTCAAGCTAATAACACACAAACGATTATAATCTTTCATGTCTTTTCTGAAAACACCCAAAGTGTTCACAGTGCTGGTGAAAAAAGTAAATGAAAATTGGATTTAATAACTGGTCGAACCTGCTTCGGCAGCAGTAACCTCAAGCAAACACTTCCAGGAGGAGTCAGACATATTCTCAGGACATCTGGTGTCAACAGCCCATTCCACAGCATCTCTGCTGGGGTAAGGTCTGGGGTCCGACTGGCCCACTCACACCAGCAGATGCTTCTTGTCAATGACATAGTTTACCAGCCTGCATTGTAAATGTTTGAATGGTGTTTTCAATATGGACGAGAACAACACAATGATTTGTGTGTTATTAGTTAAAATGGATTGTGTTTGTTTGTAAGTGTAACTCAGAACATATTTTAAGACAAATTTATACATAAATGGAGATAATTCCAAAGGCTTCACTTTCTTTTTCTTGCCAGCAACAGTCTGTGGTTTGTCATTCAGAACTTTTAGCATCAACGTAGAACGGCGTTGAACAATACCAAAGAAACAGAAGTCTTAGTGCTCAGCAGTATAAGTAGTCATTGCTACATTGCCAAGCTTCCATTTCCACCTATTTGACAAGGACAGGAAAATAATTTTGCAGTGCCACTTTCTTGTCAGACCAACATGCTAGCAAGGAAGTAGCTTGCTGGTGCCAGCATGCCAAAATAGTTTGCTAAGCCAACTGGCTTGCTTCTAACCACTAGATGGCAAGAGAGAGAGCCTGATCGCTAAGCAGAAAACAAGTTGGAACAGCTTCACCGACGTATTTGTAAAATGGACTCCTGTCTGACAGCAGAGCATGTTGCATCTTTTGAGGAGAAGGAAGCAGCAGAGCAGGGTTATACAAAACTGGCTCTCTGATAGGTCAAGGGTGAAAATTACGCTCCACATGAAAGCATCTTAAGCAAACTTACCTGACCTCAGGGATCCCAGAGATCCTTTACCGAATCATCTTCCCTCAGGTCCTCAGGTTACTCTGGGCTTGCTGCCAGGCATGCTGGGACTTGTAGTATATCCACCGTGTCTTGGCCCCGTCCTTGACATCTCCCACCAGCCAGCTCTACTTGTAGGGATGTAGAGAGGCAGCTGGCCTGAACCCTCCTGGGCTGGTTCCTCCTGATGAGGAGGAACAGTGCTCCGACTCCCAGATTACTGAGCTCCTCACATCAGGATGGAACAGCTTCTGAAACACGATTTGGGACACAGTCTCGATTAAAACCCATTAGAAATAATAACCATGGGTGTATTTCCTTCTTCAGGTCCAGAGAGTCCTGCAGGAACACACCAAACAGGGAGAGGTGGTGCTACTGGTCTACAGAGGAGGTACTACTGAACCCCGGAGCCCTAACCCCCTAACGGATCCCTTCATTAATGGGTTACTGCAGCTCCTATTGTGTGACTGTAGATTGGGAAAGTTTCTGTGAACAAAAACCATTCATAACTTTCACTTCTTCCTCCCCCAGGTCCTGTCTCCTCTCCAGTCGTCACCCCCAACCTTTACAAGCCCCTCCCCTCCCCTCATGGCCTGACCACCCCTACTTCAGCTGACCTGCCCTCCCCATCCACGGGTGCCTTGGTGGGGGGCATCCCCCCCCTCAGCCAGGCCGGGTTGGCCCTCGAGAGTCCCCAAGAGGGCCACCTACTGGCCCCAGGGACCCACCAAGGTAAATGCAGGCCTGCCTGGTGCTGTGTGCCCCTGAGCGAGGCAGGTGATTCATTTTAACATTGATCACATTGATCGAGTCTTCCTTGTTCGTCTGCTCCCATCCCTCTTTCTCCTCCTTGCCGTCCTCCCTCTATCAGTCTGACTCCTCTTCATTTTTCAGGGACCCCTCCTGCCCAGACGCAGACCAATGGGCCCCCAGCCTTGGCCCTCATCCAGAGCACCAGCTTCCTGGACTCAGTTCCTGTGACGCTGACCTTAGAGCCACGTGATTTGCTGGGAGCGGAGGAGAGCGCCGGTGGGCTTCCTTCAACCAGAGGGGGAGGAGCGCTGGGAGCAGTCGCCAAGGATGGGAGAGGGGGGGCAAAGTCAGTGGAGGTGGAGCTGAGGCGGCGGCCGGGTGAGGGCTTTGGATTCGTCATCGCCTCTCAGGAAGTGACCAATGGGGGTGAGTCCCAGTGAATCCCTTTGAATCCTCGCCTGCCTTCGCTTTATTATTATTATAATATATTATTATTATTTTTAGACCTCAAGGATACAAACAGTGTGTCTTGGTTATAAAGTTACCATGACCCCCCCCATGCGGTTGGTGAATTTGAACGCGGCAAAAGGGCCGAATATCTCGAATAATGTGGAAAATATCTAAAGGAAGCAAAAGGGTTCAGTTTATAGTTTAGCCGAATAAACCCTCTAGATTTAAGCGACCCCACCCTCTAGCGCCACCATCAGGGCTGAACATTTGGTCGAATGTGAGGAAAAAATGTACAGTTTACAAGCACAACAGGGTTTGAATGTTTGAAAAAAGTTCACCTTGTGGTCCAGTAGAGGACGCTCTTAAACTTCACTGCCAGCTTGACCTATTGCTGCCCCGCTTACCTACTGACCTATTGATAAACTAAGCTAATCAATAAAAACGGAGGACAGCAGTGATCGAAGCTGTGCTGATGGGATAATCAGGACACTGAAGCCTGTGAGCAGCAGTGTGTGGAAGTATTCTGGGTTCTTCACTGTAGATGGTAAAATCAACAAGAAAGATGAGGACTCCCCTGCAGCTGCTGCCCAACAGGAGTGTCCACTATGATGTACGAGTTGTATTCAAATTAGTTGAAAGTGATGAAGTATTTGTTCGAATTTGAGGTTTTGAAAACCTTTCAGGCCTGTCCTCAGGTACAACTTTACATCCTAGTTCAACTGCCAGGGAGACTCTGAAGGGTCTTGAAACGCAACATGGCTGGTTTACACGTCTACACATCAGGATACACAAACGAAATACCTGACGTTTCTGGTGCAACATACCTTGATGAGAAACACAACAACTCCAACATCACTATAAAGCCGTCCTGCTCGTGCCCAAAATGGCCAAGTACCCCCAGAGGTGTTAAAGTGAGAACCGTGGCGTAAACTGTAAAATCTCTGATGGGCAGATGTATCATCCCCTGGTAAATATCTAATGACACCTCCCCAAGCAGCTTCTGTACCTTCACTGCTTCTTCCAGTGCAGCCGACGTCTGTTACCAATCCAACATCGCTGCCAGTGTGTGTTGCTCCTACAAACAGATAAATTATCGGGATGTTGTCTGTTCATACTGTGGCTGTAATGAATACTGCAGCCTCTGGGGGACGCTGGCAGCACCCTGCTGGCGTGGGTCTGCAGCTCACTGCAGTAACTGTGTTCACATGCAGTTACGATGATGTCTGGTTGATTAAAGCAGCACCTGAGCTTCTGTGTTTGTTCCGTGATACAGCTGCATTCAGCTGGAAGGAACGAGGAGGTTAACGGCACAGTTCAACAGAACTCAGACGTCTCCCCTCCTCCGGACACGTAACAATAATCTCTACTGTTACCCCCCCCCCCTCCCGCTCCGGTCTGCATGTGTTCGTTTCAAGTCCGTCCCACCACTATCTGCTCTCTTTTAGCCACACCCCCCTCCCCCCCTCCCCCAGCCGACTCGCTCCACAGCTCATACTCAGTCTTGCTCGTCCACTATTAGAGGCACAACCTGCCTCAAACGGAGAAAGAGAGAAAGACGGGAGGACAGACAGAAAGAGGGACAGGAGGATAAACAGAAATAGAGACAGGAGGACAGACAGAGAGAAAGACAAACAGACAGGAAGATAGACACACAGACAGACAGAGAGAGAGACGGAGAGACAGACAGGACGTGCAGGTGCAGTTGTTTTTTGTGTCTTGGCGTTTCCAGTCTGGACTGTTCATCATGTTGGAGCGGCTGCAGTCAGCTCTGAAAACTGTCAAGGACTCCAGACGTAAGTCACTGAGTGTG
This sequence comes from Xiphias gladius, assembly GCF_016859285.1. Taxonomy (NCBI): domain Eukaryota; kingdom Metazoa; phylum Chordata; class Actinopteri; order Istiophoriformes; family Xiphiidae; genus Xiphias; species Xiphias gladius. Next base: position 29,815,899 of record NC_053417.1, on the reverse strand, counting down.
TGAGTGTGTCAGATACAGAGAGAGGTTTGGGCTTTTTCAAGGGTCTCCTGTCCAAGTGTCCATCTGAAGAGTTGTTGGCGTTGGTAATCACTGTGCAGTTGTCTCCATAACATGACTACACTGCGGTGGACAGGAAGAGCACTTAACTAATCCCAGAATGTTCTACTACTAATAACTGAATAAACAAATATAACATTAAATGGGATAAAATAAAAATAGAATAGAAACTAAAGACAGAACTATAACTAGACTGTGCTATATGCTGAATATACACTGTACAATTATAGCAATACACTAAAATATACCTTACAATAATAGTAATATACTATACAGGTAAACAGTGATGTAAACAATGCAGGTTTTTTAAACATTAAAAATCCGCTTTCCAGATGTTTTACTGAGAAACACTGAATAGAAACAGAAACTGTATTTGCAGATTTACAGGAGTTCTCCACAGATTTATCATGTCAGGTTCAGAATCGATGCAGCAGAACCAGACATGTAGGGTCCGACCCGAAACCAACACCTGCGGTTCTGCACTACAGCGCCTGTCGACTGATCAATAATCGGAGGTATTGACTGGTGAAATGTCTCAGCTGTGGTTGTGGTGTCGCTTTTAAATCTGCCTCACAGAGTAAACCTCCCGCTGACAAATGAAACGCTGTGGTGGTCTGATAAGGCTGGGCCTGAAGCAATCATCTAAATTCTGCTTTTAATCAATCCTCTCACTGTTAATGTCTTAAAATATACCAGAACATTTATCGGACGTCACACAGCTCCCTCCGCGGACGCTTTTGGGTTTGCACTACTTCTTTCACGTACACCTGGAAACACCTGGAAACAAACACTGAGTTGGAAAATTCCCCTTTAAGCAAAACTGCAAACCGATGGGCGTAGTTATACTATCTGATCATTTCCACGCGTGTCTTTAACATCGCTAAGGGCTTATTTTTAAATGGGAATGTTACAAAAATGTGTCAGGCCCCTGAATCAATTAGCATGGCTGACCAACAAAAAAAAAGTAGAAGTAGTCAGCGATCAACATCCCGACAGACCTGAATCCAGCAGGTCAGTAGCAGTAAAACATCAAATTCTGCTGCGATGAGCTCAGAGGTTTATGAATCATGTGAACCTGCTTATCTCGTATGTAAAGCCTCTAAATTTATTTCCTTCCTCCCTCCTTTCCTATCTATCTATCTCCTCCTGTTTATTCCTCTGCCTCCACCCCCCTCCCTTCTCTCTCTCCTCCTCCTCAGTCATTATCAGCTCTCAGGAATGTCTGAAATATTTTCACCACATTGAAACTAACTGCACTTATGACTCTGTGTGTGTGTGTGTTCGTTCAGTACCAGCTGGTTTCACTGCAACTATCAGTGTTTCTGGATTTACATCCTTGACTCTCACAAGGACCTACGCAGCTGCTCGGTGGTCGGGATTAAAGGAGTATTCCCCCAGAAATGGGATATTTGAGTGACACCTCATTTGGTGAGATGAGGGCCGATCGACGGTTGTTTGAAAAGTACTGGATCAAAGATGGAGAACTGGTCTTGAAAAGTTTACGTGGACGTTTTGACAGATTGTTTCACTGTGACTTTCTCTGTGCTCGGAATCCAGCCCTGGGTTTAAAACCTGAACTGATTTAGACAGAAAACCTCGGTAAGGTCGTATTTCTCCATCACTGGAGAACTGCGAGGCTGCAACCAAGTTATTTTCATTATCAATACAGATGACAGTTATTTTCTTTAAAAACTGATGGTTCAGTGGATAAAATGTCAGAAATAGTGAAAAGGGCCTCATTATTTCCTGAAGCCCGAGTGAACGCGTTCTAATTGATTTCTTGTGCAACCAACAGTCAAAAACCCCCAAATGTTGAGTTTACTTTCATAGAAAACTATGAAAACTAGTAAATATTCACATATTAGAAGCCGCTACCATTGAATTTTTCTTAAAAAAAAAAAAAGGCTGGAGCAGTGAATCAATTCAATCAAATGGCCGACATTAATTTTCTGTCGATCAACTAATCAACTAATCATTTCAGCTCCAGAGTAATGGTCGGTTTCCGTTGCCTGGGGGAACAATGAAACTGACAGATTAGTCCTTTAACCAGCACCAGATCGAGGAAAAACAGATCATCCAGTCAGTGGAGCAGTGGATGAAACCGGTGACGGCAGCGAGGGATCTCTACTGTTTAGCTCTGCTGTTATTCTGTATTTTTCTCACCATCATCAGCTCCCATGTTTAGATTCAAACCTACAGCGTGTCGGTCCGTCTCTCAGCACCTTCCCTCCTCCGTCTGTTGCTCTCAGCTCCGGGCTCATTGGTTCCTGTTGAAGACGGGACCTTGTAAAAAAACTCCTCACAAATACACAGTTTCATTTTCAAAAAGGCTCCGTGATTTTCCTGAAACAGCCGCTCACAGGAGGAAACATATACGGCGTTCGTTGGGGACTATTTTCCGCGGCGGATTAATCCACATTTGGTGCTATAGCGAGTATATTGTTTTTAATCTGTGGCTCAGAGGAATCAGATACATCAGGCCTTGATACACACACGGTTCACATTAGTAGGAGACATTCGGTGTTGACTGGAGTCTGCACATGATGAAAAGTAAAAGTATCGGCAGCGTGAGATTTTGAGTGGTGGGGGAGAGTCAGTCAGAGTCTGAAGGACAAACTGTTCCTGTGGATTAAAACAGCAGCAGAAGTTGTACTGATAAAACTGAGTAAATATCTGATGTTGTATCTGGTTTTACTTTTCAGCTTCTTTCTGACAAAGACCATAGTTTGAATCACATCTGTCCACAGTGAGTTCTGTGGATTGTCCTCAGTATCAGGGACGTCGTTTCTTAAAAGGACGTCTGTTGACTTTTCAAAACGTATTACTGTCATCTTTCCCCGTATTAATCGGCGCAAACTAAATTCCACTCACAAAGTAGATGTCTCCAAACCAGAGCAGATAAAACTCAGTGGCAGTAAATGTCACTATTTGAGGGTTTGTTTTTTATTTATGGACGTTCTTTTCAAACCTTTGCAATTCCAGTTTAAACGTAACCGAGCAGCTTTTTTTCGTGGCCTTACCAGTAGAAGAATGAGACCTAGAGTATAATTAGAATTTACTGACACCCGGCTGGATATAACAATAGTTCATAGGAATATAATTCATCAGTTAACGTGACCTGGACACATGGATGGTTTAGGGAACAGACCTACGTTGCCCAGGACCAGGGGCCTGAGCTCACAACTGTCTCCTGATGGTTAAAGTCCGAACTAATGCGACAGGAGAGGAAACGCGTTCAGGAGCTCAGTAACTGAAATTTCAGACTTTTTAAAACCGTCTCAGGTTCAGACGAACGAAACTTTACAAACTTTTTGCGATTTTTAAATCTTGTCGGCGGCTCCGACTTTAACGTACAGCGGACGTGAGCTGTTCTGCAGGACACCTAGACATTCAGAGCTGACTGTGAGACTCGACCGTCTTTATTGACGTCTGCTGCCGTTCAGATGGGTTGAGACATATTTGTGTGTCCACTGACAGTTTGTGAGATTAGCGGTCGGAGGCTCAAGTCTGAGCTCGGGAGGGTCTGGACTTGCTTTCCTCTCCTTTAAAACCCGTTGTATTGGCTCCGAGTGCTTTTTGTTGGTTTGACCAAAACTGATTTTGACAGGAGACGAGTCTGCTGCAGTGTCTCCCGCTCTACATGTTATTGCTCACCTCCACTGTTTTCATCATTTTGGATCATTCACATTTAGTCTCGCTGATTCTGGTTCGGCAGCTTCCCTGTCTTTACAAACTCCTGCTGTTCGTCCAGACTCTGTTCAAACTCTCACATTTTTCATTTCAGTTCTACTGGAGATTCCAAAGTTTCTACTAGACATAGACTATTTCTAATTATCCTAAAATCGATCGACCAAAAATTGAATCGCTGTGCAAGATATTTGCCCAGAACCCAGCAGGCCGTTAAATCCTCGAGTTTCTGTTGCTTCTTCCCAAGCGAAGATTTTCTGTGATAGAAAAAAACTTTTGTAGTTGTTTCCTCCGAATGATTCAAACTGACAGATCTGGTGTCTTTTCAAAGAGTCGGTAAATGTAATGAAAGTTTGGAATCTCAGCAGTTGTATTTTAAAGTGCTTTTATTCTACATGTTGTTACAAACGGACTCAGACTGAGGCTTGTTTTTCTCTTCTGTTCATGGTAGAGTTGCAAAGATTAACGCTGCCTTTCGCACGTGGCCGTGGAGGTTTTGTTTGAATAAGCTTTATTGGAAGTTTCCGGGGACAATCTGAGCGGGTTCAGTGTCGAGGTCGCTCCCTTGATCCGTCTCAGACTCCGGTTGATTAAAACGAGCAGGGAGAGCTCAACCAATGTACAGGATCAATGCCGACACCGGTGCTACAGTTAAATCATCTTCTGCTCTGTGTGTGTGTGTGTGTGTGTAATCAATAACAGATGTTCACATGTTACAGGCATTCCAATTATTCAATCAATTCAAACACTGGACCGATCAAAAGCATAGTTCTCTCTCTCTCTCTCTCTCACACACACACACACTGACACACACACACACACACACACACACACACACACACACACACACACACACACACACACACACACACACACACTGACACACACACACACACACACACACACACACACACACACACACACACACAGACACACACACACACACACACACACACAAACTGCCAGTCCCAAAGTGTGTGAGGGACATCACATGTGGCAGATTGAGCTCTCATTATACTGAATACACTGGACCGTGTGGGTCACTGTGCTATTTTTGTTTCCTGCAGCAGGATCCTCCACAGTCAGAGAGGAAACACTCACTCACTCTCACACACACACACACACACACACACATGCACACACACACACACACACACACACACACACACACACACACACACACACTCACACACACACACACATATATTCTCTCTCTCTTTATGTCATCAGAACATTCAAATTCATGTTTAATTTTACACTGCAAGTTTATCCATTGATCAGTAAACAAGACCTCCTGCCAGGTGTGTGTGTGTGTGTGTGTGTGTGTGTGTGTGTGTGCGTTATGTAACATTAAGCCTCAGTGACCCTGTAGCTGCGGACTGATGGTGGAGCTCTGATTGTGTGTCTGTGTCCAGATGTGCCGTCTGTTTCCAGCGGTGGTTTCATGTTAAAACACAACAAACCCAAAACAAACCGTCTCTGAGCTCAGAGCTGACGTCCCATTACAATCTGTTGCATTAAGAAACAGTCCAGCATTTCAGTGAACCCTTCTGTCCTCGTATGTCTCAGATGGATCCGTTTCACCTCTGTGTCTCCAGGACGGAGAGACAGATCCAGGACGTGGTTAGCCTAGCTTAGCACAAAGACTGGAAGCGGGGGGAAACTGTTAGCCTCACTCCATCAGAATAGAAAAAGATCCACCTTCCAACTCAGCGAGGCCAACCGCGTCCTGGATGTCTCTCTGTCCTGGACACAGAGGTGAAACCGATCCATCTGAGACATCATGATGAGAGTACTTGTTCTAACTGTGTTTACTAATTCTGAAGAGGACGTGTGCTGACAATACTACTGTGTGTGTGTGTGTGTGTTGGACAAACTGGAGCGCAGGTGAGTTTGAGCTTATTGTACTGTGAAATTGGACAAAATTCACTTTGACACACACACACACACACACACACACACACACACACACACACACACACACACACACACACACACACACACACACACAAGCTCAGTCCATCCTCTAACAGCATCAGTGGAGCTGCTGGTGTAGATGTTCAGGTAGAGAGGTGGAGAATACGTTTCTACAGGTATCAGCTTCTGACTTGTAGAGTACAGTATCTACTGCAGTTAGCATGCTAACCAGCTAGCCCCGGCCCGCCCCGTCTCGTAATACCGCTTTGTACCTCAAGAGGCGACAGTGAGTCACTGTTCAGTCTAGTCTAGGTCCAGTAGCTGTGAGAAGGTTATAAACCCGCGTTGCAGTCGTCCTCTCTCTTCGACATTCCTCCATCTTTCCTCGAGCTCGGCTACCGATGCCGCTGCTCCAGCTGCTCCTCCTCTCCCTCGCCTTCCTCCGCCTCTCGTGGCTCGTCCTCCACCCACTGCCACCGCTACATCCTCCCCGTCTCTCTGACTGGGCAGACTGGGTGTGAAACCGTCGTCGTCAGGCTAACAAAGACGGAAGAAAACAGCCTACCAGCTACATAGTCCGACTGGGAGGTGAACCTGCGAGGGAGCCACCATTCCCCGATCCACGCGGGTTCAGCAGCACGTCAACAGCTGCCCCGTGCCGAGGTCAGATTTACTCACGCCACCGTCAGCTCAACGTGAGGGCCAGGGTTGAAACTTGGCTGTGACTGGCCAGTGCGCCCCGTCCCAGAACGTGCACGCAGCTCGTCCTCATGTGCATATTGAGTGACGGGTACAAAGGGGGGCGGTAAAAACGTGGATTTTTTTGAAGGTCCAGCGATGTGGTGGCCCCCTGGGATTTGTCCCGGTCTGCCCGATGGCCGGTCCGACTATGGCACAGGGGAAGAGGAGGGGGAGGAGGGACCAAAGAGAGCGTCCCTTCACCTTTAAGTATCCACCTGTTTAATGGACCTCAGGTTAAACTGAATGTACATTCTGGTGATCTCTAAGTGTGTTTCTGAACATTTCCTCTCAGTGTGATGTGTTCACTGTCTGAGTTCAGTTCTCTGCAACTGACTCTATCAATCATGTATAAGAACATGAGTCATTCTCTGACTCCAGATCTGCTGCAGATGGAAAACCAATAAAATATTAACCTGTCGAGGTAAATTCAGCTCCACGGCTCCTCAAACTGCTTTCCTCCTTTTCCCTCCTGTACCATGGCTACCACCACCATCACTACCATCACCATCACTACCATCACCATCACCACCGCCACCATCACCACCATCACTACCATCACCATCACCACCGCCACCATCACCACCATCACTACCATCACCATCACCACCGCCACCATCACCACCATCACTACCATCACCATCACCACCGCCACCATCACCACCATCACCACCACCATCACCACCACCCATCACCACCATCACCACCACCACCATCACCATCACCACCACCACCACCACCATCACCACCATCATCACCACCATCACCACCACCACCACCACCATCATCACCACCACCACCACCACCACCATCACCACCACCACACCACCATCACCACCACCACCACCCATCACCACCACCACCATCACCACCACCACCACCACCACCACCACCACCATAGCAACCATCACCACCACCATCCTTACTATCATCACCATGACAACCATCACCACCATCACCATCACCATAGCAACCACCACCATCACCATCACCATCACCACCATCACCACCACAGCCACCACCACCACAACCACCACCACCACCACCACCACCAGACTCTGTGCTCAGTCGCCGTGAAAAGCTGAACTGTGTTTTTCAGGATGTTTCTTCATGACTGTTTTTATTTCTCTGCTGGAGGCAAAGCGATTGTTGAAGGAGATTTTGATTCATTATATCAGTCGTCACCTCACACACACTGAATGTACTGTATCTCTGCAGCACAGTGTAGAGACCAGTCTTTATGCTAAGCTAAGCTAACTGGCTGCTGGTTCTAGCTCGGTACTGAAGACGCAGACATGAGACTCCCTCCGTGTGTCTCACTCTCTGAGAAAAGAGAAGAAGAGGACTTCACTAAATGTCGAGCTCTTCCTTTTTAAACATTTCCATTTTATAATTGTGAATTTTTGCAGATGTTCCAGTCGGTCAGTCAGATCTGAAGGATTTGGCTGCATATTTCATGAAGTGTAACTGCAGAGAGAGACAGGACATTAAAACTGGGACTTGTTTAATTCCTATCCGCTCAAATAATACATGTGAAGCATTTTGCTGGCTGTGAATTTATTCTGCGGCGGCGGCCTGGAGAAGAGGTGAAGATAATTATTACTGTGGTTGTTTAACCTCCGTTGCCTCAGTCGCACCTCGAGGGATCAGGAGCCTCCGTTACGACGTAAAATAGTTTCACTCAGTCCATTGAACCGACTGGATTTCCTCTGTGCGTGACAGCATTTCATTTCTCTCTCGGTGCCCGTTTCCCTCTGTGCCGCTGTGGCCTTCAGACTGAATGATTCAGGTCCGACCCGGCGAGATTCCCCTCGTTCTACGTGAACCTGACACACGGGCCTGTTCAGACACGAGATCCACATGTTTTTTTATGGCTGATATTCTATCCGATACTATTTTCGGAGCCACAGTGACAGTTTTTAGTGAGCGTTTCCCCTCGACTTTCAGCCGTCAGTCCGAATAACATCACACTCCTGCTCCTGCTGTTTCCGCCGTTAACAGTAACATTTATTTCTCTCTACAGCTCCGTGTTTCCTCCTCCACTCCCTCTGAACATGTTGAACTCAGCACTTTGCTTATCAGCTCACACACCAGCATTCACCCTCCCTGCACCATCTGTGTGTGTGTGTGTGTGTGAGAGACAGACGTTTGACTCTTTGATACTTGAAAGGTCCTTTAAAGTGACTTTAAAGGACCGTGTTGGTGTTTTTTCCTGTTTCAGTCTATTCTCTATGAATTCCTGTCCAGTTCAGTTTATTTGTTCAGGGCGGTGTCACATACCGTGTCTCTGAGCTTTACGGGTCCACAACAGCAGCAGCGACACTTTCTGACCAGCCCAACTCTCTAAGAGATAATCCACCGCACTGGTCAAGCAGAATGAAAGTCTGCATTTCCTTCCTTCCAGACAGCCGCTGGTCGTAGTTAAGTTTACGAAAATGACCCTGCAGAGAGATAAATCGTCACAATCAGCTATTACTTGAGCTCAGGTGAAGCAGGAGTTCTGCTCTATTTATGTAAGGTGGCTGTTTTGAGTTTCTTTGCGTCTTTTTGTGATGGTTCTTGTCTCTTTGTAATCTTTTTTTTCCCCTTGATGATCATTTTTTCGCCTTTATGATCATTATTTTTCTCTTTACGATCATTTTTTTCCCCTTTATGATAATTTTTTTCCTCTTTACGATCATTTTTTTCCCTTTACGATCATTTTTTTCCCCTTTACGATCATTTTTTCCTCTTTACGATAATTTTTCCCCCCTATTGTATCTTTTTTCCCTTAATGATCATTTTTTCCTCTTTATGATCATTTTTTCCTCTTTACGATCATTTTTTTCTCTTTACGATCATTTTTTTCCCTTTACGATCATTTTTTTCCCCTTTACGATCATTTTTTCCTCTTTACGATAATTTTTCCCCCTTTTGTATCTTTTTTCCCTTTATGATCATTTTTTCCCCTTCATGATCATTTTTTCCTCTTTACGATCATTTTTTCCTCTTTATGATCATTTTTTCCTCTTTACGATCATTTTTTCCTCTTTACGATCATTTTTTTCCCTTTACGATCATTTTTTTCCCCTTTACGATCATTTTTTTCCTCTTTACGATAATTTTTCCCCCTATTGTATCTTTTTTCCCCTTTATTATCATTTCTCTGTGTGACCGTTTTGCGTCTCCGTACATGCTCGTGTTTTTTCTGCTCTGCTGCGAGCGGTCGGTCAGTCACGGGTTGGGATTGGTTAATGCTTCCAGGGTTGTGTCCGTCCACCTGCCTGTCGGTCACGTGACCTCTCCGATCTCTTAGAGCAGAAACAGTTCCCGTTTTTCATTTGTCTCGTTTCCAGTGTCTTTCGCAGTGATTAGTGCCTGTGAGCCAGAAAATCTTCCTGAGAATCCCTTAACTCGAAATGATAAATAATAACCAACTTTGTTTTCTCCGAACTTAAATTTGTGGCTTGTTAAGTTTTCAACATTTGATGTTACGGAGCAAAACCTGAGATTTGACATCAAGCTTCAGGGGCTGACTCTGGAGAGTGGACAGCCGGAGTCCCGCGCTCTGTTGCGATGTCTCACCGCTTCCTCCTTTGCTCCTGACGTCGACGGCCGTGAGTCACGTGACCGGTTCAAGTCACGGGCTGCTGAAAACAAACGCACGGACGCTCTGCGTGATTTCCTCTCCGTGGTCGCTTCTCCTCCCTCATGTGCTGCAGTAGCTGTTAGTTCGGCCGAGCAGACAGAACGCGGCTCAATTATTAAACTACAACACATGTATTATTACACAGATGGCAGAGTGGAGGACGGAAGCGCAGTCTCCATCACGGGGAAACAGTTTGACCTCTCTGGAAAAGCAGTCTTCAAGGATCCTTCTGGTTGATCACACCTCTGCTCTTATTTCTATAATCACAGTAATGACGACACTGGACCACGTCAGGGTCCGAGATCTGATCGAGCACCAGCATCTTTTCTGTGCCATGGTTACAGGTGTGATTCGGCTTGACTGGCTGATGTCTGACCATGTGACCCCCCCCACCTCTCTCTCTGCAGCCCCCTCCCTGATGTCTCATCGGTTCGTGACAGTGCGTCGCGGCAGCCCGGCGGCTCGCAGCGGACAGATTCAGCCCGGAGACCAGCTGGAGGCGGTGGAGGCTCGGCCGGTCGGAGGTCTGCAGCACCGAGACCTGGCCCAGATCCTGAGGAGGGCCGGGAACACCCTGAGACTGAGTATCACACCCAGACACCGTAAGAGACACACACTCGCACACACACACACGCACACACACACACGCACGCACACACACACGCACACACACACACACACACACACACGCAGGCCCTTCAGTTGCGAAGGATGGCGACTTTTCATTCCACATGGGAGAAACATCAGAGCTACGACTGACGCAACTACAGCTGAAACTACTGATCAATTCATAGTTCAGCCAATCGACAGTAAATTGATCAACAGCTATTTTGAGAATTCATCAAAAATCTGGTTTCCAGCTTCTCTGAGGTGAATTTTTGCTGCTTTCCTTCACCTTCTACCTATAACACATAATAAACTGAACATCTTTGGCTTCTGGGTTTCAAGCAAGATGTTTGAATCATTAATTTTGGCTTACGAAAACTCAGATTTCCACTATTTTTTACTGACTGAACAATTAAATTGACTAATCTGGAAAAACAATTGATCGATCCTGAAAATAATCATTGTGTGACGCTCTAGTCCCAACCATTGAGGAATGGCTGGACGAGTCGCAGTAAGTTCATGTGGAGAAGCCGCGGATTTAAAAACAGATTCAATGAGAACAAGACTGACAGGAAGAGCGTGTCGGGGTGAGATTATCTGGACCGTTCACTTTGTTTACGTCCTGTTCCATGTGTCCGGCTCAGTGAGGCAACTCACTGGAACTGACCGGTCACATCTGTACAGGACATCCAGGCTGTGAGAGGAGCTGTGGTCAGTCGCTCGGACTCCAGCAGCAGCTGCTCGAAACCTCCGGTCTCGTGACGAGCCGAGGGTCAAACACAAACACGAGACCAGAAATGACCCCGAGGTCGTTCCGAACTCTAAGCGACAAAGCAAAGATTTTATACGGTTCCTCGCCTCCTCTCCTCCTCAGATTCCTCGTCTCTGTCGGAAGGAGCAGACTTGGACATTGACGGCCGACTGATGAAAGGATCCAGAGGGAGGTCAAAGGTCACTCTCGCATTTATCCCATTCACTCAGTCTCCCGGTAGCAGTAGCATCCTTACACTGTGTAGCAGTAGCAGCAGGAGTTTCATCCTCCGTCTCTGTCCCTCAGGACGACTCCAGGTTCTACAGCGTGGATCTGGAACGCGGCCCTACAGGTTTCGGTTTCTCTCTGAGGGGGGGCAGTGAGTACAACATGGGACTGTATGTCCTGGGACTGATGGAGGGGGGGCCGGCCCAACGCAGCACCAAGATACAGATGCACGACACACCGCACACACACACCACACACACACCACACACACACACACAACACACCACACACCACCACAGAAACACACCCACGCACACACACGCAGAAACACACACACACGCAGAAACACACAACACTCACACACATGCAGAAACACACCCACACACACACACACACCCACATGCAGAAACACACACACCCACCCAGAAAAACACACACACGCAGAAACACACACACACACACACACATGCAGAAACACACCCACACACACACACACACCCACACACCCACACGCAGAAACACACACACATACACATGCAGAAACACACACACACACCCACATGCAGAAACACACCCACACACACACACACAGAAACACACACACACACACACACACACACACCCACACACACACACATACACACACACACCCACATGCAGAAACACAGACGGGAAGCTGCTAAAAAAGTCTTGCTGCTGCTTCCACGTTGAACCTGTTTGCTCTGCGTTTGACTGAGGAGGCGACTAAATGAATAAAACATGAGTGAGCGACCTGGAAGCTGAGAGACGTGACAGACGTCCGCCTCCGTGTCTGAGCGCCGTTTGTGGCACGAACAGCCGCCGCCGCCGCCGTCAGCCCTCAGACCGTGTGCTGTTTGTGTGGCGGCCTCCATCCTCCGCAGGAACAATATGGATATTCATATTCATGAGGGACTCCTGTTGACCACTCGTGGCTAAATGGGGGAGTGTTCTGGGCAGAGTTGGAGGCTCGTCCCTTCTAGAGGGAAAACTGCGGTTTTTATAGAAACGATTCTTTTTGGTGGCGGCCTCCTCTGTCATTCGTGTCCATGTAAACTTTCTGAACGAGAGCCCAGAGCAGTCAGAGATCAACAGAGACCTGATGGCAGGAAAGATTCAGCCTGATCTGACAGGGAATCTCTGAACTCTTCAGGACTTTCGGGTTCCCAGTCTCTGCCTGCAGCTCTGGCGCAGTCAGCTTCTGCTGGTTACAACGCTCTGCTTTCTATGTCTTAAATATTTCACCGCTGACGGTGTAAAGTGCTGCGAGCGCCCCCTACAGGGCGTGATCAGGAACCTTCCGTGAAGGTTCAGTCCACAGATGTCGGATTATCAGACTCACGTCAGCGTCCACGACCAAATAAAAGTAATGACCAAGGGGAAGCGCGATCAAAGGGGAGGGAAATTCATCGGCGACGTGTCGAATCCTTCAGACTGAATCTCTTCTGAAGGAAATGAAACGTCAACGTTGTGACATTCTAAAGGCTTCAGGTAACCGTGGTGATCTAACCGCGCTGATGCCGTTTCACTCTTTGATTACGTCCGAGCACGGGGTCAGGTTTTCATTCACCGTACAGATGTTTCACATTAAAAGCCTACCAGAATCGCTCCCTGTAGGGAGGCTTTTAATGTGAAGCGTCGGTGCAGGAAGTAAACAGCAAAGTAGAAGTGACTGGAGATAATCAGTGGATGAAAACCGCACGGTTGAGCAGAGCGGTGACCGGTCCAGGAGTCAGCGGCTGAGACTGAGGAATTAGTGGATCCGGTTACGGTGGGTTCAAATGAAGTCTTACCTGTGTTGCCAGGTGTCCGACCAGCTGGTGGAGATAAACGGAGACAGCACAGCGGGAATGACTCACAGTCAGGCCGTGGAGCAGATCAGAAGGGGAGGCCATCGAATCCACCTCATCCTCAAGAAGGGAAACGGATACGTGCCCGACTACGGTGAGACCTAACACACATCGGCACACTGATGTTTACATGACGTCAGGAAAATCAGGAGAAGAAAAGCTTGTCAGACGTCCCGCTGCTGCTCTGTCTCGCTTTAACCTCCTTGACCATAATATTCTCTACTTTATTCCTTTATTAAGGCCACAAAAAGTCATGTTTCAGCCTGAAGGACAGGTTGAAGACCGAAACCGTTATTGCTCACTAACCATTCTGGCTGTGAAGTGACTACACCGTAAGAGACGGAGGACTAGATCCCCTGTCCCCCTTCTAAAATACATCTGAATCATACGAGACTTCACAAGTCTGAGTTCAACACGTCAGGGTCAGATCCTCCAGAGTTTCAGTTCGTCAAAGACACCTTGGAAACATGAACTCTGGAAGATTTTCACTCGATCTGATGAACTCAGGCTGCTCAGTGAGGTGAGCTACGAGGGCACCGAGCCAAACACAGAGCAGTTTTCTCCGATTCACACACCAGGTCGGAATTACACAAAAGTTCTCGTGCAGGTGCACAGGGTCAAAAACTGGCGTAGCAAACCGCAGACTCCTGCCAAACCTTTGGTCTCTATGACCGAATTGATCGATTGACAAAGCGAAAGACGCCGCTTTTCACCCGCTGACGTCGGACCGATGGGACGAACCCTGAGCATTTTAGGGGGAAGGATGTTTCAGATGCAGACGCCTGCAGTATGAACTCAGGGTTTTTAGTTTAAAAAAGTCTCAGTAATTTCCCTAAAACAGCTGCTCACTGTAGTTGTTAATCAAACCGGAGGAAACGATGCATTTGCCCGGGACTATTTTAAAGTGGAGAAAATACTGATATATGCAGCCAAAAGACTAAAAAGCTTAAATAAGGGGTGTTTGTCAAAGCGAACTGGAGCAGAACAGACACGTCTTGTTTCTAGAAAAACATTCACACCCAAATGAGATTAAATCACCAGTGAATACCCAGTCCCAACTCAACAAGTCACTAGCTCAGACAGAGCATCTGCATTGTGACTTTTTACTTAGTCGAGAGAGCGTTGTTTTCACTTCGATCAGAGAGGAGATCACACCGTGGCTAAAAAACAGGTATCCATTTTTATCACTAATGCAATGCATGCTGGGAAGTGTATGCCAGTAAACTAACTGTTTCTAAACCTAACGTGATGAGTGAAGTAAACAATCCGTCGGACATTTAGTCAGACTGAGCTCCTTTAAAGGTGATTGTTTTTACAGTGTAAAGGACGGATTTGAAGTAAACACCGAGTGAAAACCAACTTACCTGCTTCCCCCGAGCGAAGAACAGAACTTTCTCGCTCTGTAATGAAGAATAGATTAAAGTGATCAGGACTCACCCACTGTTGTTGAAACGAGAGACCAGGATTAAATCCCAAAATTTTAACGTCACTTTAAATACTATGATCGAAGTTTCTAAGTCTTTACAACCTGTCCTTGTTATTTACGAACGTCGTGAAAACTCGTCATCAGCAAAACGAGACCGAATTTTAATTTCAATTTGAGAATTTAAAAAGAAGCGTCTCAGGTGAGAAAAGATGGTTCAGGACGTCGTGACTCTCACACCTCTGAGACTCTCTGAGACTCTCTTCATTTCTGCTCTGACTGTTTGACTTGACTCTCTCTTTTCCTTCCTCCTGTATTTCCTGCTGCGCTCTTCCTCCTCCTCCTCCTCCTCAGTGGAGCTGTCCAGCCTGTCTCTCTGCATGACCAACTCGAAGCAGGGTGAACCCTGCTTCTACGTGATCGGACGCACTGAAAACTCGCGGTTGGTATCTCTCTCTCCTCCTCCCCCTCCTCTTTATTTCCTTCACTTTCACTTCCACTGACTCTCATCCCTTCATCTTTAGGTTTTCATCACGTTTTCAGCGTTTACAACAACAGCACATTGGTTACACCCAATATTGTATAATAACATGTTAACATGTGACACAAGTAGTTGCGTGTTATTAAATGTTGTTAAATTAAAAAACATGACGATATTATTGGATGTGTCATCTACATGTTGTTATGTTGGTTAACGGTAGGTATGCGATGGCACGTTGATGTGTTATTAACATGATAATAACGTGGTTATGTGTTATTGGCATGTTATTAACGTGTTCAAATCTGATCACGTTAATACACAATAGCTTCCTGTTGTTTGTAGATCACCTGTATACACCTGTCGCTCTCACCTGCCCCCCCACACACACTTTTTTTTGAACATTTATTGTGAAAGTCTCGCCTCAGACTGACAGAGGAAGCTCAGTGAACCTGCTGAGAGCTGAGCTTTTATTAAACTGTCCTGACGTTGCTCTGTAAAGAGAGCATCTGGTGGACGTTAGAGGAACTGCAGATTAATATGTCGATTATTTCTGTTTGTCTGTCAGGCCCTGAGGAAGGAGCCCTCTCCCCCTCCTCCTCCTCACACACAGAGGAGCAGGATGTGGATACGATAACCATGACAACGGCCTCCCTCAGCCAGCAGAAGGGAGGAGGAGGAGAGAGGAGGAGGAGGAGAGAGGGAGAAACCAAACAAAGAACGGGAGGAGGAGGAGGAGGAGGAGGGTTAGGCCCTCCTGACCTGGACCTAGACACGGTGGAGGAGGAGGCACGGGAGGAGGAGAGGAGGAGAAGGAAGGAGGAAGAGGAGGAGTGGAGGAGAAGGAAGGAGGAAGAGGAGGAGAGGAGGAGAAGGAAGGAGGAAGAGGAGGAGAGGAGGAGAAGGAAGGAGGAAGAGGAGGAGAGGAGGAGAAGGAAGGAGGAAAAGGAGGGGAGGAGGACAAGAAGTCAGACTGTCAGGCAGAGGAAGCGGGACGACCACAGGGAGCAGGGGAGGAGGAGCCAGAGCTTACCCAGGGACGGCACTCGATCCTGGGATACGTTGCTGCCGGAGGAGGGGTTGGAGGTGGAGGAGTCTGGAGGGAGAGCGAGGGAGAGGAGGAGGAGGAGGAGCGAGACGAAGGGCAGGAGGAGAGAGAGAGAGGCCGACAGAGAGGAGGAGGAGATGGAGGAGAGGGAAGACGGATACAACAGCGCCATCCACCACGCAGAGCATTCTGGGAGCTCGGGTGCAGCTGAGAGAGCAGCGTTTTCCTTCCTCATGCCGATGGACAACGACGGCGAGCGCCAGCATCTGTCCGACGGCGAATCAGCAGCCAGCTTCTCAGAGGTCAGCCGATCGGCCGCCAGCATTTCTACGGCGGGATGGAGGGAGGATTCATTTTGGAGGAGAGGCGAGTCGCCGTGGCGACAGGGGAACGCCCCGGGCCCCTGGCTGAAGCCCAGCCCACGGAGACTGACGCAGGTTCTGATTGGAAGTCGGCTCAGTGGGCGGGAACTAGCTGGCGGGCTCTCTCTCTGATCAGCCAGCAGTGAGGGCCATCTCTGTTTTTTCTTTCGCTGACATTTTTTGGGGTTTTTTTTGTTTGGTTTTTTAATTGGCTACTTATAAGGGCTTTCTTTGATTGGTCTGCTGAGAGAAAACCCGCCTCTTCCTGCGTCTTATTGTATGATAACAGATCATTCCGCTTCTGATTGGAAGATGAGAAGCAAGGAGACCAGGTCTTGTTTCTGATTGGCCGGGTGGGTTTTGAGTCCTCCGATTGGCCAGACCCACCGCTTTCACTTTCATTTTACCCATCATGCCTCAGCGCACCCTGAGACCTGTATCATGAAGCCACATCAGTGTGTCATCAGCTCCCTTTGGGATCAACTCAGACTTTGTGCTGTCGTGAAGCTGGTGCACTTTTAATCCGGCCAGGTCACCACGGTAACCGGGGTAGATCACCGTGGTAACAGATGCTTACTGGCTCCAGGGCAGTGTCGCCTGTGATGAAGAACCCGGAGCCGGTTTTCAAGCAGCTTCACGATACCGGTCCTTATCGGGTTCGCCGAGGCTGGACTCCAGGTCCGCCCCGTTTGACGCGTCATCGTCGCCAACGTCGCCTGCATCTTTCTAACTTTGAAATGGAACGCGAACAACATCCGAACCCGCCAGTCCCTACGGCTCAGCGCTGACGCCTAGTGGCGGCGCTGTTTCCGTGTTTCTCTCTCCGTGTAATCTGAGCATGTGAATATCACTGGAATGATTTTTTATTTTTATAAAGCTCAACATGTAAAGGCTCAATGACATTATTATCATTATTGTTATTAGAGATTAAATAGAACCAGAGATGATTTGATTTGCCTGCTTGCTTGTAAAAAAGAAAAAAAACAAAAACAACTTTGTCCTGATGAGGTAACAGAGCCATACACACACACACACACACACAGATGTCAGGTCCGGCTGTGGCCCTGCTGGCTTTCAATAGACATAACATCCCCATGGCAACACCGTCATCTGGACGGGTGACCTGTTCCTATAGCAACTGCCACGGCGGCGCAGGACTGTGTGGCCAACATGGCCGACGTCTTGCTGCTCTGGATCATAACAAGTGCCTCATTTTATTTTCAGCCTTCGTCCTGCAAATTGACACCGAGGCCGCAGGCGCAGACACCGCCCCGCACCGCCACCCGTCAGTCCCCCACCGCGTCCCTCCACGTCCCACACTGAGCGGAGCCCCGGTCTGTGCCTCTCACGTACTCTCTGTTTTTATATCTGACACATCAGAGTCGAGGATTAGCTTTCGTCTCGGAGTCAGAGACGTTCGAAACAGCTTTTCTGTAAATAAAACCCAAATAACCCTCATGTCCACCGGACACGTCTCCATCTGGTCTCTGTTGTGCTTCAAAGAAGGGCTGCAAATAACCATTACTGTCATTACTGATAAATCTGACAATTTCACAATGAATTCATTCGAGAAAGTAAGAAAATCTTTATCAATCTGTTATTTTTTTGATTAATCATTTAATTGAGCGATTGTTTTTTCTACTAAATGCCACAAAAAAGTGAAGGAAGTCCATCAAACTTCCCCACGGCCCAAGTTGATCTATTTTACAGCTGTTTTATTCGACCAAAGGTCCAGAATCCAAAGAAATTCAGTTCAGGATCACGTGTGAAAACGAAAAGCACCAAACCCTCTCATTTGAGAAGCTGAGTTAGACCTTAAGTGTTTGAGCAGAGATGCAGCAATTAGTCAACTGGATCATTTTCACGTTTTCAAAGCAAAAATAGCAGAAGTTGTCATGTTCCTGTTTCTCCAACGAGAGGATCTGATGCTTGTCTTTCTCACGTACCCCAGTTAATTCACTAGTTTGGGCTTTAGACTGTTGATCAGACAAAAGGACTAATCGATTAATGGAGAAAATATACAGCAGATTAATCAAAAGTAAAAACTAATCATTACTTGCAGATTTATATCTGAGACACCTGAGTTGAGGAATAGGTCACGTTTTCCCAGAAACAGAAGTGACACAACCCTCGTCCCTCTACTGACTCCATTGCATGTCTGATTTCAGTGACTGTACGCAGCGTCACCTCACCTTTGTTTCCTGTCTGTGTTTCCCGTATGGTGGCGGCGAGCTTGGACCCAGTCTACCTGCTCGCAGGTCTAGTTTTGGATCTGTTTGTCATTAACAGAAGGAAAACTGCAGCATTTCTTCTTCTGCTTCCAAAACTGCAGAGAAGACAGAATCAAACAGGAAGAATTAGTTTTGCCGTTTGTATTTAAAACAAAGTCAAGGACGACTGAAATGAATCGTTACATATTAACCTCATGTTCATTATTAATACATTTATTTACATTCACTGTGAATTTCAGGCTCTAGATTCAAGTTGCTGCAGCAAAAATAGACCTGGCACCAGATGCATGAACGTTGCTTTCGCACAAAAACCTTTGCCGACATAAACTGGTATTTATAAAAGAACCTGTCTCCTTACACAGACCCTAGACCAGCGTACACACGGTTTCTACAGATAGAAAGTGGTAAAACATTCTTTCACTGATTGTCTTATTAGTTTTGCAGTATATAAAATGTCAAAGACGCATTTATAAACTTAATTCCAAATTCTTATCTACGATGAATGAATTTTATCGGTCTTTCTATTTATAGAATGTGCAAAGGCACATTAGATGTTGAGATTCTTCTCCGTCATCAGTCCCATCAGGAGGCGTCTGATCGTCCCAGATTCATCCTGCAGCAGGACAACGAAACCAAACACTCGGCCACGGTCATAAAGAACTGTCTCCAGGGACCAGGAGAACCAGGAGTCCATCATGGAGTCAGTCTGGGACCACTTGAAGAAACAGGAGACACTGAGACAGACTGAATCCACAGAAGAACTGAGGCAGGTTCTCCAAGACGCTGGAACAACCTACCTGCCTAGAACCTGGAAAACTGTGTGCAGGTGGATCGAGGAGAACTGGTGCTGGTTTAAAGCAAAAAGGGGGGTCACAGCAAATACCGATCTGATTGAGGTTTTTTCTGTTTACTGCATGTTGGGTGAAGTCCACTGAGAAATAAAAACTAAACACGTAGTTAGAACTGGTCCCCCTCCAGAACCAGGTTTCGAATAGCATTTGTAAAAGGGCTCCACATTATCGAGCATAAGTTTCAGCTATAATTCCATTATCAGACGAACATCAATAATTATGAGTTTTCTGTAGGTAATCCGCCGATAATCTGCCAGCTGCTGAATCCCGGCATCACAGCTGGCTGATAGTCATGTGACCGACAGGTAGGTACCAGTATTTGGGTCCTAATGTAATGGTTACTGAGCACGAGAAGAGGGTAAAAATGGAGCCCCTCAATCAATCAGATCAATCAGATCAATCAGATCAATCGATCAGTCAGCAGGTTAGAAGACGGAGGTAAACGCGAAGGAAAAATGTCCAGTTTGTTCCTTGTTTGTTGTTTTATCCAGAACGTGAGCGACTCACAGAGTCTCGGCAACGAAACAGTGACAACAACAGAAAGCAGCCTGAGATCGAATGAGCCGGTTCAGTTACACTGAGGGTCACCAGGACACTTTCTCGTCTTCATCAGCGAGTCCAGAACCACAAGCTGAATCTGAATCTGAGCTCCTGACCTGTCAATCACCCCAAAACCTCCGGCCGGAGGCTGTTTCTCGAAAACAGAAAAGTTAACCCAGAGAAATCAGCTGCAGGTGTAGATGAGGCCGATCCGGCTGAAAGTTCTCTTTTCCATGAACAAGATGAGTCACCTTTAATGTGAAGCGTCTCATTTAACTTGATGGGAATTCACAGGGAGGAGAAATGTGTTTTTTCACCACTGAAAATGATGTTTCACACAAAAAAAAAGAGAGTGAGTCGTATGAAGGTATGAACGTCAGGTCCGCTCTCCCTCTACGCCTCCTCACGATGGAGAGACAGAGGAGGTCTGCTGGACACACACTGGGTTGCTGAGGGAACTGCAGTGACAGCGAGGACCCAGCAGGGGGCGTCTTCGCTCACATTTGTTTTCTTCTTTTCGCACTTTCTACAGTTTCCGTTTTCACCTTTGCAGATGATTTTTCTACACACACACTTCTCCTCGCCAACAAACAGCTCTTGACACATCTGAAACGCAGCAAACACACTCAGAACCCTGACATCAGACTTCGAATCAGAAAACCGTGACATCATCCGACTCACTCAGAAACGTGAATCAAAATGAATCAGAAACGAATCAGAAATGAATCAGAATCGAATCAGAAATGAATCAAAAACGAATCAGAAACGAATCAGAAATGAATCAGAAACGAATCAGAAATGAATCAGAAATGAATCAAAAACGAATCAAAAATGAATCAGAAACGAATCAGAATCGAATCAGAAATGAATCAAAAACGAATCAGAAATGAATCAAAATCGAATCAGAAATGAATCAGAAACGAATCAGAAATGAATCAAAAACGAATCAGAAATGAATCAGAAACGAATCAGAAAATTAAAAACGAATCAAAAATGAATCAGAAATTAATCAGAAACAAATCAAAAAATCAGAAACGAATCAGAAACGAACCAGAAATGAATCACAATAGAATCAGAAACGAATCGGAAATGAATCAAAAACGAATCAGAATAGAATCAGAAATGAATCAAAAACGAATCAAAAATGAATCAGAATCGAATCAGAAATGAATCAAAAACGAATCAGAAATGAATCAGAAATGAATCAGAATCGAATCAGAAATGAATCAAAAACGAATCAGAAATGAATCAGAATCGAATCAGAAATGAATCAAAAACGAATCAAAAATGAATCAGAAACGAATCAGAATCGAATCAGAAATGAATCAAAAACGAATCAGAAATGAATCAGAATCAAATCAGAAATGAATCAGAAACGAATCAGAATCGAATCAGAAATGAATCAAAAACGAATCAGAAATGAATCAGAAACGAATCAGAAATGAATCAAAAACGAATCAGAAATGAATCAGAAATGAATCAAAAATGAATCAGAAATTAATCAGAAACAAATCAAAAAATCAGAAACGAATCAGAAACGAAACAGAAAATCAGAAACGAACCAGAAATGAATCAGAATAGAATCAGAAACGAATCAGAAACGAATCAGAAACAAATCAAAACTAAACTAAAAAACATAGTCTTGATAATCATTGTTTATTTGTGTTGAACTTTTCAATACAGGTAACAAAGCGCTTCACAAACGTCAATAGAAAACAGACCTACAGAGGAAAGTCAAATAAAATGAAATTAAACGTCACACAATAAAAACCTTTTTATACAAATGTGTCTGAGGAGGTGAAATAAAACAGGGACCTGACCCTGCAGGTCTGATCTCTGCTGGCAGGTGGTTCCAAAGCCACCGGGTCCTGACAGCAAAGGCCCTGTCCCCCTTGGTTTTCATCCTAGACCCTGGAGCGGCCAGCAGCGCGCCACCGGAGGATCTCACAGTGCGTCCTGGCTCATGGGGGGTAAGAGCTCATAAATGCAGGGGGGGCCGGCCCAGGCCTGGTCTACAAAGTGAGGTAAAGGATTTTTAAATCAGATGTTAAATAAACGGCCAGCGGAAGGATGGTTTCAGGTCCGAGTTCGGAGCCGAGCTGCGGCATTTTGAACCAACTGTAGCTGGTGGATCAGCTCTGACTGAGACAGGTACGTAGAGAGGTCGGCGCAGTGATGATTCACTACGCGGTGTATCCATGGTGACCGTGATGCCGATGACCCCATGACCTTTCCTCTGTCGCCGCCCTCAGGAAAAACTTCCCGTCTTTTGCTGCACAACTGCTCAGACTCAGAGACCAGATAAAGGGTCAGGATGTAGTTTGTTGTGTCCACGGGTAGATTCCTGAACAGGCCTACAGGGCTCTGGCCCCGGGGGCCAACAGGCCCAGGGCCCCCCGGGCCCCCGGGCCGGAGCCTCTGTTTGAAGTGACTGTGTGATTTGTGGTCTGAGTCTTGTGTGTCTTCCAGTCCGGCGGTCTTGCTCCTATAGTTAAGGGGGGGGGGGCTTTTACGTGTCTGGTTCCAGGGGCCCGTTGCCTCATGATCCATCCACGACTCCAGAGAGTGTGTGTTCAAGTTGTGGTCTGGTGCGTGTAACGGTTCCTGGCCACATATCAACCGTTGTGCTGCGTGCATGTGTGTGTGTGTGTGTGTGTGTGTGTGTGTGTGTGTGTTCTCAGCCCTGACGACTGAATGGATGTCCGTGTGTATGTATATATATGTGTGTGTGTGTGTGTGTGTGTGTGTGTGTGTGTTGTGGTTGCTAATCTCCAGGTGTCATGCATCAGCAGCTCAGAGCCATCACCAAGAGAGAGAGAGAGAGTGGTAGAGAGAGGTAGAGAGTCTCTGGCCGGCGTCAGACCACCAACCGTCCCCTGTTCATCTCCCTTTTCCTCTCTTGGCCTTTTTTTTCTGGGTCCGGAAAACCAGAAGCCTCCTGCGTTGCACAACATCGGCCTCCAGCAGGCAGCCTGAGGGGGCTCTGAGGTGGGGGGGGTTAGACTCAGACCAGTGATACCAGCATGCTGCCTTCACTGTCAGCCTTTAACACATGATGCCTGTGCACAGGCTGAGGTCTCTGTGTGGTGTCAGTGTTGAACCCACAGAGAAGCCTCTCCAGCTCTGCAGCTTTTAGCCTCTTTTAGCTCCTAGTTTTGGTTTCCCAGCACATTTCCAGTCAGGTTCAGTCTCACTGGGTATTTATTCTGTTTCCTGTTTGTTCTGCTGCAGCAAAGAAGCCAAAAAACAAATAAAATAAAAATCACTGAACAAAGCTTTAAGGCTCACAGAAACGTGAGCTGAGCTTTTCAAGTTCTACGAAGGAACACAGCAGCGCCCCCCTTCCTACACTTCCCCCCACCTCCCGGTTTTCAGCGGGGACACTGAGGTCACGTCCTCTGTGTTTCGGAGATGGGTGGGGGTCGTTATCTCTCCAGTCCACCTATGAGGGGACGAGCACGCAGAGAAGCTACTGAGGGACCCGTCACGTATTCAGAGTACGACCTTGAGGAGCCAGGAAAGACAGAACGGAGACGCCGCGCTTTGTTTTAACCATGTGCTTCACGTGCTACGCCGACGGACTGGCGGTGGGTGTGCAGTGATACCTCACCTGATCTATCTGATCTAAGGACGTTGCCTCTTTTGAACATCTGTTTTTTATCTTCTAGTGTTTTGTAATTTCTCTCTTATCAGGAGCACGTGTCAGTTTTGGTGAATGACTTTAATATTTGGTGACTGCAGCAACTGAAGAGCCTCGGTATGTTGGATTCAGAGCTGTGGCCTTGGTCAAGTCGAGCTCGTGGTATTTATACAGTATAGCCTGAATGCCACTGAGACAGTAACAGTGACCCGGATCTTACTGGGGGCTGTTCTTCTAAACCATCAGACATGTGAGGTACAGTCTTAAAGAACTCATATGCAGTTTTAAAGTTTTTGTGAGCAACTTTTTATTCAATCCTGGCGAAACACGTAGAGACAAATCAAGAAACGATTCACGGGGATTCACGAAGCTTTTCCAAAAAAGCAAAAAATGAAATGTGCACATTTACAGGTCAACCGGGATAATGCCTCAGATCGAAGGAAGGAGAGAGAGAGAAAATCAAAACTGGAGGAGAAATCCAAGAGAAGAAGAATAGAAGAATGGCACATTTCACGAGAGCAAGTGCTTCGCGTTATTCATTCAAAACATTTAAGAAAAAAAGAAAAACAGCAGTAAAACATTAAAATGCAACTGAAAAGAATAGAGACCCAGAAGTGAGACTGAGCCTCAGAAAGGCTCGTTGAAGAGTGAACAACGCTGCAGAGCAAAGGACACGGTTCACGGGCCGACACCTTTACAGAGGATCTGCAGATATGAAAAGTCCAAACACGTTTACATACAAAAAACCCCGGCTCTCTTCAGCAGCAAAGCCTGTCGTCAACACGCTGGAGCTATTTCTCGAAGAATGAACGTGTATCCATCCGCACGCTGCTTCTGCGCTGTGGCTCCGGTCGTAACGAGGCCTGTCACAGACGTGATTCTCTGAGCCACGAGAAAATGGTTCCGTCGAACCAGCCATGTTCAGCCGAGCGGGGCGAGCTGCAGAGAGGAGGAGGAGGAGGAGGTGACGGGTCACAGGCCAGCAGCTGAGTGAAGGACTGAAAGGCGGCCTCCTCAGTGGGAGGGGCCGGCCTGAGCTGTCTAGTCTCTGATTGGTCGCCTCGCCTTTTCTTCTTGTTCTTATTGGTCACTTTGCGGTTTCTGGTTTGGATTCCGTCTTTCTTCAACGACGGCGGCCTGTTGACCTGAAACACGCAGGAAGGCGTCAGTCTAAGTAAACTGTGTACTCTGTACATGGACAGACCTGGTGTAGTCTGCAGTACCTGGTGTAGTCTGTAGTACAGTTTGCAGTACCTGGTGTAGTCTGTAGTACAGTTTGCAGTACCTGGTGTAGTCTGTAGTACAGTTTGCAGTACCTGGTGTAGTCTGTAGTACAGTTTGCAGTACCTGGTGTAGTTTACAGTACCTGGTGTAGTCTGTAGTACAGTTTGCAGTACCTGGTGTAGTTTGTAGTACAGTTTGCAGTACCTGGTGTAGTCTGTAGTACAGTTTGCAGTACCTGGTGTAGTCTGTAGTACAGTTTGCAGTACCTGGTGTAGTTTGTAGTACAGTTTGCAGTACCTGGTGTAGTCTGTAGTACAGTTTGCAGTACCTGGTGTAGTCTGTAGTACAGTTTGCAATACCTGGTGTAGTTTGCAGTACCTGGTGTAGTCTGTAGTACAGTTTGCAGTACCTGGTGTAGTCTGTAGTACAGTTTGCAGTACCTGGTGTAGTTTGCAGTACCTGGTGTAGTTTGTAGTACAGCCCACAGGCGTTGCAGACTGGCTCTCCTGCAGTGTTTCTCCTCCACAGTGTGGTTGTTACCGTGTCACAGTTCACACACTGAGTTCCTTTTCTCTGAGTCACAGTCTGAAAACACACAAACACTTTGATCAGGTTTATTAAAACCGTCCTGTCCTGTCTCCTCCAGAGTCAAATGTCTCAGATCAGTTTCACCTCTGTGGGTCCAGCACAGGTTTAGCCTAGCTTAGCACAAAGACTGGAAGGCGGGGGAAACCCTTAGCTTAGCTCCAATTCTGTCTAAGGAACATGTTGTATGTGAATGAGAAAGACCTGTTAACTGACCCTACTGTAAAAATACTCCATTACAAGTAAAAGTCCAGCAGTGAAAATGTTAAGTATGAAAGTAAAATCAGGAAAATTAACTTAAAGTAAAAGTACTTAAAGCACAAAATGTCCCCTGCCAGTGTCTATACTGTTATATATTATATCATAGTAGTATTATTACTCCTGCCGTCATGTGTAGGTAGCATTTTAATTTACCAGCTGGTTGAGGTGGCGCTAAAATCCTCCTGATTCTCCGTTAATCGACTGATTGGTTTGTAAAAACGATGTGGTCACAGTCCCTCGGAGCCCAACGTCAAACCTTGGCGCCGGGCCTCATGCAGGAACCAGTCGTAGGAACAGATTCGTTCCTAAGTGGCACCTACCACTGATTTAAGAACATTTGTGGCATTCGACAGTTTCGTCGTACGCAGAATTCTTCTCTTAGGTACGAATGAAATTCCGGAGCGGTCTAGACCTGTTGTGCGAGTCCTGAACAGAGAGACCGCCTTTCCTCACACTCCAATTAAACAACCATTAAACACACAAGACCACAACTTGAAAACACAAAAAATAAATAAATTCTTGATAAAAAAATTAATATCCCGTTCACCGCCTCATCATCATCATCATCATCATCATCATCATCATCATCACGGCTGCCATTGTACCGAGAGTTTTTTCGATTTAGATTTCGTCAGCGCAGCGTCCACGTTTCAGTGGTCGTTCGTTAAACTGTCTCCCTCGTCTCGCCGCCTCGGGGTCTTCCTGCAGGTCTCTGTCCAGGTTATGACACCTGACAGTCTAACATCACCTGCTGCAGGCTGGAATATTCTCTTGACTGATATCTCAGTGATCTCCTCTCCACTTCATGTGGTCTGAACCAGCCCCTCTTTATTCCCGTCCCAGTTTAGCTCTGCTCTGATGACTGCTCTCTCACAGATGAATATAAAGATTTTCTAATAGTTCTGGTTCCTCTAACACGACGGACTTCTGGCCACAGACTTGAAGCTCCGCAGGGTGAAACTCTTCTTTTCACTCGTCCGTGAGATTGTTGCGGATAAAACTTTCCCTCTAAAGAAGCAGAGCTCCTCATGAACGGGGGGTATCCATCGGTCTGGAACGGGCCATTTGCGACTACCTTGTGCCGTTAAGAGAGTTCGGTGAATCCGACTTGGACAAACTGCACGGGGAAAAGCCAAAGAATTTTAGAAATGTTCTTGCATGAGGCCCGTTAGTTGCTTTGTCCAACCCACTGTCCAAACCTCACAATGATTAAAAATGAATTGAAAAAAGTAATAATAAAGGAACTGTACTTGTATTTACTGCTGAGTCATTTAATTTCTAACAAGTTTTGTATATGTTCTGTATGTAAAAACCGAATTTGTATAGTAACTACTAACTGA
This sequence comes from Xiphias gladius, assembly GCF_016859285.1. NCBI lineage: Eukaryota > Metazoa > Chordata > Actinopteri > Istiophoriformes > Xiphiidae > Xiphias > Xiphias gladius. Next base: position 29,788,436 of record NC_053417.1, on the reverse strand, counting down.
AGCTGTCAGATAAAAATATTGCAGTAAAAAGTAGAATAATTCTGGAGCAGAGGTGATGAAAAGCAAATACTCAAGTAAAGTACAAGTACCTCACAACTGTACTGAAGTATAGAGTAAATGTACTCAGTTACATTTACACCTAAATGCCTCACCAGAGTTTTTCTGTACAGTAACTGTATCACGTGCCAACGTTTTGCCCCCCACTCGGTCAGTGCCCCCCCCCCCCGGCAACTGTTAAACATGGGGGTGTAACTATTTCTGCTTTGGGGGGGTTGTGGCCAGTGGCAGAGGAAACACTGACAGAGGGACTCCACTAAATATCAGCAGATTCTGGAGGCAGACGTCCTGCAGTCAGTCAGGAAACTGAACAGAGTCTGGCTTCTACAGCAGGACCATGATCCAGAGCAGACCTCAGAATCCACCATGAACCACTTCAAGAAACACAAGCTGAAGCTTATAAAATGTTTCCATATTACACACACACACACACACACACTTTCTATGAACCAGACAGTGTGTGTCTGTGTGTGTGTGCGTGCCTGTATCTCACCGTTCTCCTCTTTGGTCTCAGCAGTGGTCTGTTGCTGGTTTTCTGTTGGAGGCTGCAGGTGTTGCACAGGTGACGACCAGCGGCGTCTCTCCTCCACAGGGGGGCGCTGCTTGCCCCACAGCTCACGCACTCACGCTGTTCTGAACAAACACACCAACAAGCACGTCAAACATCCTCCCACACAGAGCAGAAAGGTGCAGCTCAGACGGACAGGTACGAACCTCACCTGGCCGACTGTTCCGCCCCCATGACAGACTGCCAGGTAACACCCAGTCGCCAGAGGAGGAGGGGTAGGGGCAAAGGTTGCCATAGTAACTGTCCCATCCAGGTGTTGAGGAGAGGACGCAGCTGGGGGGGCTGGTCAGAGCAGGATTACCATATAAGGACGAGGAAGGAGGAGGCGGGACATAAGCAGAGCTCAGCGTTTGACGGCCTGATTCGTCCAACCAGTGACAGGGACTGGTGACCTGGTGACTGGCATCGTGGGACATGGTTGGTGATTGGAGGAGGGTGTGTGAAGGGGCGGGGCTAAACTGCGAGGAGAGACCGTCCTGGTTCATAGATTGGAAGGATGTCGGAGAGGTGAGCTGCTCTAAAGACAAGTAAAAGAGTTTTAAAGTCATTATGGAAACTGACAGAAAACCAATATAAGGACCTTACAACAGGTGTGATGTGGTCTCTCCTTCTGACCCCGGCCTTCACTCGGCAGCAGAGTTCTGGATCAGTTGTGTGTGGTTTATAACTGTTCTGTTTAGACCAGATAGAAGAGCATTACAGAAGTCTGGCCTGCTGGATTTAAAAGCATCAGTCTCTCAGTGTCACTCAGAGAAAGAAAATGGACCCATGATAGCGTTTGAGATGGTAAACAGCAGATTTGGTGACGTAGCGCACATGAGCTTTAAATGTTGATTCTTATCCAAAGACGCCACCGGGGTTTCTGGCCTGCTGGCTCAGGGTAAATTCAGTTTTACACTAGCAGCTGTAAAAAGTTTTGTGCCATCCAGGCACTGATGTCTTAAAATACATCTGAAAAACAGCATCATCCTGTATCATCAGGAGACAGGGCCGCATAAAGCTGAGGGTCATCGGCATAGATATGGAAAGAGATGCCGCAGCTCCCTACGACACCACCGTGGGGTAACTAACATATATAGATTAAAAAGTAGTGTCCCTAAAATCGACCCCTGGGGAACCCCACAAGTTATTAGTGTGTGCTTAGAGAAATCATCATAATTTGCTACGAAAGCGCTCTGCCAGAAAGATAAGAGGCAAACCAGTTCAAAACAGTTCCAGACAGTCCAATGTGATCCCTCAGTCTTATTTAAAAGAATTTTTAGATCAGCTGTAGCAAAAACGTCGCTCAAGTAGTTCCAAAACCAGAAAGAGTTTATTGGCATTTAGATTTAACCTGACGTCATCAACTGCTTTTACTAGGTCTGGCTCTGTACTATGACGAGCCCGAAAACCAGACTGAAACATTTCTAACTTATTGTTTGTCTTCAGAAAATGATTTAGTTGTGTGCAAACCAGTTTCTCTAAAATCTTACTTAAAAATGGAGGATTGGTCTGTAGTGACTGTGTGTTGATGTATCTTGAGTACTTTTTTTCAAAAGAAGCTTAACAGGTGCAGTCTTAAATGCTGTGGGGAAAACACCCAGCTGCAGAGAGTGATTAATAATTATTAGAACTTCCTCAGACACAGAATTAAAAACATTTTTAAAAAAGGAGGAAGGAACTGGGTCAAGAACAGCAGTGGGGGACTTTTTTTTTGCTATTTTTCTGAGCATTTCAGCATCAACCAGGTCAAGATTGTCCAGCGTGGCCTCACACTGTATAAGATGAAGTATGTTGGGAAAAAAAGAAAATAAAGTAAAGAAGTTCACGTCTGACCTGTATCAGTGAGTAAAAGTATGTCAAAGACTTACATCCACACAATCTCAGAACCCTGAACAGTGCTGGATGATGACATGGAGCAGACATTTAGTGCAGCAGAAAAAAGTAGGATGAAACGAGTGAACTTCTGGTCCAGAGCACCAAACGGCCCCGGTTATGTGTTTCACTGTGACTGAGGCTTGGTGGCAGCCGCGTGAGTATGATAAGTTCTGACCATCGCGTTGAATCTCGATGTTTCTGATCGAGTCGTCATTTCAGCAAACGATCAGCTGGATGCAAACAATATGTAAACATCGCTGTGTCTCAGAGGAGGGAAAAGAAAAAAGGAGTAAAAATGGGAGACAGGGTAAGAGCTCCCTCTAATCACTCAGGATCTCTACTCTGTTACCAGCAAAATGAATAAACCAAATTAATTAATTAGTTAAAGAAAGACACTTTGAGGGTAAAACTCCCCAAATCTCCTCCGAACTCACTGTTTGAAAAACACAACATCCACTAAAAGTCAGAACAGCGTTTCCTCTGAGCTGCGGGAGGAACTCTGGTAGAAAATAATCGAGAAGCTTGAAACTGCAGTGATAGTGATACTCACAGAGGCTGGAGAGCTGCTCAGAGCTACTGTTTACTTCAGTCTGACTGAACAGAATCTGACTGTTGGTCTGAGGTGACAGAGAGGAGGAGGAGAAAGAGGAAGTGTGGGAGGTGAAAGAGTTCCTTTTCAGCGTTTGACAAGTGAAACCATATGAACCGAATTGATTTGCTTTTTATTGTATTGATTATTTGATTAAAAAATGGGTTTGATTTCATCTTTAGGAATGTGTTCACAGAAACCCTCGTGCCCCGGTTGTGATCTGGTTTTCGGTGTATCCCCGCAAAGAATAGGTACGCTGGAGTTAAGAAAGAAACCAGGGACCTGTTCTACGCGTGTGGATAACGGAGTTCTCCAGATTATAATGCTGACAATTCGACATGAGTCTGGATTTTTTGGTTCTTTTAAACTTGTTTAAAATGAATCTGAGACCAAAATGTTTTAGGCTGAATCCCATAGATGGGCTTTAACTGTATAAACCATTTCCAGCAAAGTGAGTTCTGCAGTTAATCATTTGATACGCGTTCAAATGACGAATTCTCATTTTATTGTCACATTAAATACCATGTGTTCAGGCTCCATTTGTTTTTCAACAGTCAGAATCTTTGAGTTGAGTTTATGTCTTTTTTTGCTCCTAGTATCTCAAACCACATCTTGTCATTTTTTATCATGTATGGATATAGGTAACTCTTCATTATGACAGATAACAGATAATCATAATGATTTCTCAATAAGCTGCATGTTCTCATCTAAAATCATATCTATGTTCACACTGTTTTATTATAAATCTAAGACACTGAGTGATCTGCATGTGAAAATGACTTCATGTTTGGGATCCACTCTAAAGCTCTTGGTCCTGATCCAGCTGACTGTCAACAGGCCTGCACCTTTTTTGTAGCTTTGGGTTTTAGGACTTGTTGTTCTGACAAAAGCTCCAGATTAATTTTAAATCAGCTTCAAAGAATCAAAAGATCCAGACTCGTGTCAAATCATCAGCGATCTGATCTGGATGTCTCTGCGATCCACGTATGAAGAGCAGGGTCCTGGATACTGGAAACGTAACGTTCAGCTAACGTTCAGCTAACGTTCAGCTCCATCCTGAACCTCCACAGAGAGGAGGTTTTTTTGTAAGGTTCACGACATGCGCTGTCACACACTCAGTTTTGGTGATTTCATGATTAAATGTTATATTTTATTATCGTCTCGTGTTGTATTTTCTTCGCTGCGGCGCTACTTTTAATGAGTACTGACAGATCTGAATTAAGGTTCCCCTCAGAACTCCTGCTGTATGAGCTGAGGTTAACTTTATTAAAAGCTGTAAATCCCAGTAACAGTGTTTCGGCAGGTGAGAGAGAAGAACACGTCAATGAATCAGAAAATAAATAAACTCAATCAATAAATTAAAATCAATAAAATCAACACGTAATTATAAATAACAGCAGAGAGAAAGATGATTGGTCAGTTCATCTGCCGTTTGTTTGTTCAGAGGCAGGAAGCGTGTCCCTGTAGCAGCGCAGGGTCTACCATGCTGTTCTGCAGGGGCAGGTCCACTGAAAAGTCAGTGGGCGGAGCCTGCAGCCGCTGGCGGGGGGGGCGGCCCCCCCTCTGAGGAATGGGCAGCTCGGAATGGTGAGCAGGAAGAGGAGAGGAGAAGAAGTATGGATGGAGGAGAGCCTGCAGAAAGGACGAGAGCACAAGTGGAACGTCAATCAATACATCAATCGATTAATGGATAAAGAAGCCAGGTGCTCTGTTTAGACCACCTCACCTGAGTTCAAACTGTCAGTTTTAGCTCAACACTGCAGCTGCTTCACAGTGAAAGACAGAATCGTGTTCAGTGACTGAAAGTCAGAGCCGTGGCAGAGCTGGAACGCAGTGTGTCCACGTCCTGCAGCGTTTTCAGTTCTCCGCCTCACACGCTGGATGTCTGACAGAACACGTGCTCCGGTTCCACTCAGTCCAGCTCTTTAAACAGGCCACGTAACAGCAACTGCTACCCAAAGCTCTTAAGCTGCAGCTGTACTTTCCTCCATGTTAAGCTGCTGATAACCCTGCTTTTAACGAAAATACTGACACTACGGTTCAGGACCTGAGCTGTAGGGGCAGTATCAGAGCCGACGGTCAGCACTTTTAAATCACCACAACAAAGAAAGAGACTTTGGAAGAGAAAGTCAGAGCTTTCCAGCTGACGTACCATCTACGATGTGTCCAGATTCTTAGGCTCTAATCTGCCCTCTAGTGGCTATACAGCGGGGTCCGAAAGTCTGAAACCGCTTTCCCTTACTTATAATTTGTATATGACTGAGATATGAGTAAGGCTGCAACTAGAACTGAAACAATTGGTCGATAAATCAATTGGTTGATCTACTTTGATGCTCTTTACATAGTCAATTAATTTTTTCCAGCTCTGAAAAGGTGAGGATTTCCATCTTTTCTCTGTTTTACCTGATAATAAACTGAATATATTTGGGTTTTGGACTGTGGTTCAAATAAAACAATCTGTCTGATCACATCTCTTTGGCTTTACAAAATTCTGATGGGATTTTTCTCTATTATATGCAAGTTTGTAAAGCAAACCATTCATTGATTAATCAAGAAAATAAACAGCACCTACAACTAACAATTATTTTCATTATTGATTAATCTGTTGATTATTGCATTATTATTCATTTAAATCTATCAAATGTTCGAAAGCTTTGGAAAATGTCCATCCCAGTTTTTCAGATGTGACGTCTTCAGATGTCTTGTTTTGTCTGATAAAAACTTACAAAACCCAAAGAAATTTAGTTTACTGAAAATCTTTTGATTGATAAATGACTTGAAAGATTGATTATCGGAATCGTTGTTGAATAACATTCTGTTTATCAATTAAAGAGTCAGTTTAGTGCTTCAGTAAGTGTGTTTCCATTCACCTGTTTTTATCCACATTAAAAAACAAAACAAAACGTGTGGAAACAGAAAATTAAAAAAAAAATTGAAATATCGCAAAAAAGTGTTTCCTGTTGTCTGAGAAGTAAAAGTAGTTGTGTGGCCAAAAAGCAAAGTTAAACAGACTTAGTGAATAATTGCTGACATACTTGGTTTGGTTAAAATTTTCACCACGTTTGGAAGGAAACCTAGCGGGTGTGTCTTCTCATACGGTAGTTGTTGTAGTGAGAAACAGGTTAAAAACAGAATCTGAGCAGCAGAGATGCAGATATACTGATTCTTACTTTCTACTATGGGTCAAACTCCTAAAACACTGGATCCTACATTTCCCAGGATGCAATTTATTAGTGGACCCCTTGCAATATCAGCACAGACCACTGAGGGTCCAGAAACAGTTAGCTAAGCTGATATAATTGTTTTGTTTCTGGACTCATTAATAAAAGCACTCACACAGAAAAGAGGAGGGGACCTCAGATCGAACCCTGAGGAACTCCACCCTCTGGTGAAGTCCACGTCCAGTTTCCTACCTTCATAGCTGAGCAGCGCTGTTTGGACGGATACACCAGGAACTTGTAAAGCAGGTCGACAGCCTGGGGGGACGTGTCAGGGACGATCTCCTCCAATGGGATAGCTGGATTCTCCTTAAAGGTGATTTTATTGTAATCTGGTAACTCCACTATCTCCTGGAGAGAGACACAGAGAGTGGGAGCTGTCACATCTCTCACTGATCTACTTATATTAGAAAAAAACAAAACAAAAGAACAAAAACAAAAAAAATGAAGAAACTAAGTCAACCTTTAACGTGTGGTTTCAGAAAGACATTAATAGCTTGTTTCTTATCTTTTTTTGTGGAAAGAAGACACCATCTCAGTGGTGTCTACTTTCAGTAGCACTCAGTTTAGAGAAGACTGGAAATTTTACGTGGTTAATTTGAACAGCAACTTTAAGATTAAGAACAGTTGTTTGAAGTTGAGTTTTTTTTTTATTTTTATGGACTTTAGTACCACGTTATACTATATATAACTATATATATATACCATGTATATTTAAAAGCTAAAAATCTTAAATACACTCCATCTATAATATGCGATCCCAGCTGAAATTTTAATCACCATGTTACTAAGGTTATTCAATGTGGCTTTTATCAACTTAAGAACATAGCAAAGATTCAACCGATGCTCAGTTCCTATGAAACTAGAACTAAGCACTACTTTTTGCCCGGAGCCCCCTAGGAGGTTAATTGATCCACAACTGAACCGTTAAATCCATATGAACCTTCAAGTAATCTGAGATCCTCCAGCAGTGGAAACAATTTTTCAGACAAATATTAAGAAATGTAAGAAGTCAGGCAGAAAGTCCAACGTGTGTATGTGTGTGTGTGTGTGTGTGTGTGTGTGTGTGTGTGTGTGTGTGTGTGTGTGTGTGTTTGTTACAGGCCAGCTGTCCTGTGTTGGTGTTCCCAGGACTCTGAGGACGCAGCAGAGCTGCTCGATGTCGTTCTCTCCAGGAAACAGAGGAGAGGAGTTCAGCAGCTCCCCAAAAATACAGCCCACCGCCCTGAAACACACATTTAAATACTTTACCTTAAATCCGCCAGTTACCTTAACAATGTCCACAGGACTAAAATATTTACAGAAGTCAGATTTATTTTTTAGAGAAAACACCTCCTGCCAGCCAGGCTTCCTGTTGCAGCAGAAGTAGAACAACATTTCACCTGCTGCTGTTCCCTTTGGTAAACCTGCCAACATTCATATCTGAGCTCACTGGCTGATACTGGATCAGGTTATCACACACAGACTCAGGACAACATATCATCAGTGGTCCAGCCAGTACAGCTGTGGCTTCAGACTGCCCCCTGCTGCTCGGCTCTGAGCACTACACAGCATTCATTATTCATTTATGTAACAGGAATAGTGCACGTTAATAAAAGTTACTGTAAATGTGTTGGGAGTTCATCTGTGAAACCTGGACAGATGTTACATGCTCACAATAAAGAATAACGTAAAATCAAGCTCAGTGACGTTGAAATGAGATACAAGCACGCAAAACTGAGAAAAAATTAAAAGTCTCAGGACAACCTTATGCCATATTATCAGCTACCAATTAAAATATAAATTTATGTTTATAGGGTCATCGATTGGTCAGCTGGAGACCTGCAACATGGAAGCAGCAGGTTTAGCTTTAATTTTGAGGAAACAATAAATTCTGCCTGGATTTTAAGTGACCAAAGCCACAGGTAGAAGCATGAGTAGCAGTAGTAGTAGTAGTAGTAGTAGTAGTAGTAGTAGTAGCAGTAATAGTAGTAGTAGTAGTAGTAGTAGTAGTAGTAGCAGTAGCAGTAGTAGTAGCAGTAATAGTAGTAGTAGTAGTAGTAGTATTATAGTGCTAATAGTAAAGTATGACAGTGGGTGGTAATAGTATGTTCAATATTAAGATGAATATTAAGATGAGAATTCCACCACACCTTGACTCACAGGTCGTCCCTTCTGCAGGTCTTTGCAGCTCAGGAGCTCTGTACCCACACACAAACTAAGTAGTAGTATAGTAGTAGTAGTAATTAGTAAGTATAGCAGTATTAGTAGTAGCAGTAGCAGTAGCAGTAGCAGTGTGTTGCAGTTAGCAGATAAGACGGGTAGCTGTAAGTAAGTGCCAGTGTAGTACATAGCAAGTTTAGCAGCTATAGCACAAAGTGAGTATAGCCAGCAGTAGCAGTAGCAGTAGCAGTATTTAAGCAGTAATGTTAGTGTAGTTATAGCAATAGCAGTAGTACTGGTGTAGCAAGCTTTCATAGCAGCAGCAAGGTTGTAGCTTGCAGCAGCAGTACAATGTACACACAAACACAACAGTAACACAACACAAACACACACACACACACACACACACATAGTGTAGTTGTTGTTAAGTATTAGTGTAGTTAGTATAGTAGTACTGTTTAGTTTTAGTTACAGACAGTGAAAGTGTACCTGGTGTAGAGTGAGTATAGTCAATTATTAAGACCAGAGTAGTATTGTACAGTCTCCACAGTCACTTCCTCGATGCTGCTCGATGCTGCGGCAGCCTACAGCAGCTCACAGCACACCTCAACACACACAAACACACACACACACACACACGCACACACACACACACACACACACACACACACACACACACACACACACACACACACACACACACACACACACACACACACAAGGCTATATTTACTGTCTTCTATTTTATTTGAGTGTCTGAACTCTGAGTGAGCAGAGAACAACAACAACGTATGCAACAATGAACTGCGAGTCCATAACATGTACACTGCTGCATTCTAACAATCCCAGAATGCAATGTGCTACACACGTGACTCGTGACAGCTGTGAGTCACACACAACACACGAGTGTAGATTTGGTTTGGGCAGTGGGGACATGCTCCTACCAATGTCAACACGCTGCTGAATTGTCTCCTTCAATATTTCCTCCCATCTCACCTTAGCTCCACAGTGTTACTGTAAGGTCTACGCAGAGCTGCCAGGTTGGTGTGTTTTCTGTGATTACGATGAAGGGTGAGAGAGTGAGACACCGAGGACATCGGATCCGATGATCTGGCGACCTGTCGTACTGCGCTGTCTGGCAGCGGAGTCTGAACGGTGATGAGTTAACGGTGGTTTGAAGCGCTTATTATACTTTCATTAAAAATGGTAAATTAGCCACAGCTTGTCCAACTGATTGTTTTTTGATCGTCAGGAATCATGTTATCAGTAACATCCTGTCAGTAGCAGCCTGAGCAGCACAGACACACAGACAGGTGAGCTGCACGTTCTCAGGTAATCTCTGATTTCAAAATGAAATATCTGTCAGTGCATCAACTGATCAAACAAGACTGGGTCAAAACCTAGATAGTGGCTGCATCAGGTATGGTCAATGTGCGTAGTTGAGAACGTAGTTGAAAACTGTCCTGAACCACTGTTAACAACTGGTTTCAATGGAAAGTCGCTAAATGTCGCCAGATGATGCTGATTAGCATATTCGTGACGTCGTCGCGTCTAATTTGCCTTCTGCCTAGTGTCAACTGGTTTCAGCCATTTACCTGTTTCCTTCTCTCCTGCTCTCTGTGCTCACATATACAGTAATTTAATGCCACTGGATTCCCAATGAAGCTTTTCTCATTTACATGTTCTTCTGTTTCTGTTGTCAGACGACGGAAACAGTATGAAACAGCGACTGACACGTGGCCCATTGAGACGACATGTTAACCAGCAGTCACTTCCAGGCCATTTCCAAGCTGCTGCTCTGCTGCTGAAATCCTGGTTTTAAAACCAAGACGTCGCCTGACAGAATCACCAGACACACAAGTTAAAGACGACGGCTGAGCTGAGATTTCAGGTGTATTTACCTGTAAAATGATCAGTCAGAGAGAAAGTTGGAAGCTCATTCACGTCTGTCAGCTGCCGTGAGGTCAGTTGAATGAGACGCATAGAGAGGTTTGTCTGGAGGGAAAGACCAACCTCACGCTCACGGGTCAATACTGGCGACTCTCTTCTACAGAAAGTAACTAAGGTTTGTCCAAAAAGTCTCTGGATTTGTTGCTAGGTGGTTTGAAAGGTGCTAAGTTGGGGACAAGGCCTTAGTTTCAGATATATATTAGTAAAATAAAATGTAAAATATTTGTTTAAAATCAGAGAAAATTTAATTTCGATACACTGTTTCCTGTTTTAGGCAAATTATATACTGAAAGTGAACATACAGTATCCTGAATGAAGTTAACATTTTGTGGAGTCAAGCTATTGGTGTGTATATGGAAGAGAAAAAGAGAAATATGATGTTCAAAGAAAGATGCTCTGTGGATGTAAGGAACATACACCAATCAGCCACAGCATGGAAACCAGGTACCGGTGGCTGATCGGTGTATTTGTACAACTAACTATGGAGCATGTGGACACATACACGGCTGTTCATATTGGTCGTCTGGTAAAACGTCCCAACCGAAGTAAAAACCAAACCCACGTCTTCAACGCAACATGATGATGAAGAAGAAACCTGACTGCAGAGCAGAGGACTGAGTGTGTTACAGAGACGGAAATTTCTCACCCGGTGCATGATGTTGTTGTGATGCAGGAAGGCAACGCCCTTCAGTAGCATCATCATGTAACCTTTGACCTGAGCCGGGGTCAGAGGTCGCTGGGAGTTCCTGATGACCTCAGACAGGTCAGAGAGCATGAAGTCAAACACCAGGACGAAGCCGGTACCATGAGGGAAGACGTCCTTCAGCTTCACTACCTGACGAGGAGGAGGAGGAGGAATGAGCGTAAATAACCTCTGACCTCTGACCTCTGACCCGACGTCCTCTGGTACTCACATGCTGGTTGTCCTCGATCTCCTGCAGGGCCTTGATCTCCCTCAGAGCCTGGTTGGGGATGCCGTCCTCCAGCCTCCTCAGAGCCACTTTCTTCAGAGCCACCGTCTCTCCTGTCTGACAGACAACACTCGGCACATCATAATCAATACATTCACTATTGATAAGCCGACGTACTGAAACAAGTGGACAGATTAATTATCTGTGGGAGGAAAACTGTCAGTTATCCGTCTGACAGCCATTCAGCTGGTTACATGCTGTTGCGTCACAGCTGACTCGGGGAAATGTTCAGATGCTGTTACAGAATGAGGAGAAATCTCTTTTCAATCAGTAACAAGAATCAGGCTGCAGCTAAAGATTATTTTCATTTATCTAGATGATATCACGCATTCTCCGCACTGCGCCGAACTGTTTGTGGGTCTGTCGGAGACTTATACTGCTGAAGGCTGCATTTGTAAAAGCTACACTGTCCCGTGGAGGCGCTGCGACAAATCACGTCCACTTTTTCTGGAACTATCCCGAGTTTGAAGACTCGGCAGCAGTCTCTGAGGTAGTCAGGGCTCCCCAGCGGCAGGGCGGCAGGTGTGACTTCCACTGCTTCGCAACCTATTAAATGGAATAAATGATGGAGGATTTTAAAACCTGAACGTCTAATCCCACTGTCTGATTTCAAACTTTAAATTTTGAATCTATTCGGTGACGTCCGTGACTGTCTCTGATGCTGTTTGTGCTTTTGCTTGTCTGGTGATGTCTGTTTGTTTATGTTATGTATTCATCTGCTGGTGATTTTCTCAATCAAAAATATTAGAAAACAGTGAAAAATGCAGAGCATAATTTCCCAGAGCCTAAGACGACAGACTGCTTGTTTTGTCCAACCAGCAGTCCGAAACCAAACCGGAGTTTCCAAGCATATTCGGTTTCATCATATTTGACCAAAATAAGGAGCAAATTCTGACATTTCAGAAGCTGGAACCAGATGATGTTTTGGTATTTTTGCTTGAAAACCATCTGGAGCGATGTATCGATCGATCGACCGACCGACCGACCGACCGACCGACCGATCCTTTAAGCTCTACACAAAAATAATGGTGAGTTAAGTTAGTTAAGCTGTTGTTGTGGGGGAGCAGAGTAACCTCGATGTGTTTGGCCTTGAAGACGATGCCGTGGGCTCCTTCTCCAATCCGACCCAGAATACTGTACTGCTCCATGTCTCACACTCGCTGCACCACACCGGACACAGGTCTGAGAGGGAACCAGTCCTGACTCAACTCAGTCTCCAAAAACTGTCCAGTCCTGAGAGCCTGCTTGGATCTTTAGTCTTGCTGAATATTTTTTTACCCAGAAATAAATAGTTCCTTATTTAAGGTTTGTAACAGTAGCTGATTTGTGTCCACTACACTGTAACTTAATTCCATTCCCCTGGAGTCAAGAGGACCGGTCGTAGTTTTGTTCTTCTTTGGTAAATCAGGCCTGAAAACGGATGTTTCTCAGATGTTGTTCTTCAGGAGAGGTTCTATCAAATCTGCGTTCTGGATTTCTGACTTTAAAACGGAAAATAAGATTTCGGTGGTGTGCTCATGAAAACTGTCAGTAACATTAGAAAAAGCCTGTGATATCAGTAGTTAATTGGGCTCCTTGTTGCAGTTTCCAGTTGACGAGCAGAAGCAGGACAACAGATAGAGTGAGGCGAAGGACGAACTCCGTTCACAAATCTGGTAATTTATTGATTCTTCCCTTATCGGTTCGATAACTCGTAACTTAACTTATAGTTACTTCAAACGATTAAATTAGGACCAATGTGTGCTTTAGGTCGGCATACTTAGACAACCGAAAAGAAACAACTTTTAGAGAAGGAAACACCGACAGCTCCTGAACTGAGCCAGCTAACGGTCGGACAACGTTACCCTGGTAACCTACTGGCTAAGCTAACACAGCTAAAACTCCAAATTCAACAACACGTATTGTTTGTCTGCTATAAACTTGCTGCTGCTGACGCGCCACGTCTGTCCGACAGAAACCGAAGAGACGCAGAGTTGCGTCTTTTTTTAAAACACACCCTCGTTCCCCTACGGGACGGTTTTGAACAAACGTTTTATGTTAAACGAGCTACCGTTAGCTAATGAGCTGCCAGCGGTCCGCCATGTTTGTTTACCGTGACGTCACGAGACCCTACCCCGCTACAGAACCGGAGCAGGTAGAAGAGACTCACCTGTCGGTCGTTCAGCCCTCAGACAGAAAATGAATTCGCTCAAAACCACTGGACTAAACTAGTGTAAACAAAGTAATATATTTTTTAACATAGTATAAAGTAGTATTCTTTATTTGGTGTATTTAGTTATTTCACAAAATGTAGCCTTAAATTGCACTATATGTTATTTACGTCACTGTTTTTGTGATATATGAGAAGTGGCTGCTGGGATCCATCTGTCTATCTGTCTGTCTGTCTGTCTGTCTATCTATCTATCTATCTATCTATCTATCTATCTATCTATCTATCTATCTATCTATCTATCTATCTGTCTGTCTGTCTGTCTGTCTGTCTGTCTGTCTGTCTGTCTGTCTGTCTGTCTGTCTGTCTATCTGTCTGTCTGTCAGCTATTTTAACTTCACATTTACATTAAAGTCAAAATATTCAAAAGCAGCTGTTTTACAGTTAAAGGTCCTCATTTGGTTTTATTTTGTCAAGAGACGACTCGGCCATAACAGCTTTGTCCAAACATTGAAAAAAAGAAAAAAGAGTGAAAAAACATGGATCTCATGTTTCAACGATAAACAACAGAGACCCACAAACCACGAGCAGCAAACAAAGTGTTGTCCGTAGAACTGAAGCAAGTTAAAATAAGTTATTTCCACCGTGGCTCTGACCTGAGTGGTGACAACATGGTCTGCCGAGCCTCTGCTGAGCCTCACTACTACTCCAGGCTACATCACATGCATCCTGTAAAACCGTCACAGATTCTGAGGATCTCCCATCACCTGGTCAGCTGTTTCAAATCTTACTTAAAAATGTCCTGTACTTAAATATGCTCCTTTACTAAAGCAAAAGACGTCAGTCAGCGGGCCTGCTGCCGTCTAGAAAGACCACGGCGACAGAAATTACTCATAGTCAGTTTTTTTCCATTTAAAACTGTGAGCCGGGCCTTTCTGGACAGCGTTGGCAGAGTAACCAGATACATTCTGATGGAGTAACCCAGCGAGGGATGTTACTGAGGTCAGCAGCAACTTTACTCTCTGAGACAAATAAAATGGATTCAGTTTCATCCAGATGTGGTGAAAAAAAACGGTGCGTGAAATAACAGACGTGCTGTAATGTCACCTAATTGCACATCTGTTCTGACGTGACCATCGCCACAGGCAGGTCTAGGCAGTTTCGTTACAGGCGACTTTTCTATTTACTCGAGTTCTGTGGCCTCCCGTGCTCACTGCTTTTATTTTGAAAACTGGAAGTACCGTCGCGGTCACAGGTGATCCATTTCCGGGGCAGAGAGGCGTGTTTACACGCAGCTTCGGCCCACTGACCGGACCGTGTGTGGGTCGATACTGAGTCGGAAACGGTGCCGTTATCACCGGTGAGAGCATCCGCAGGTTTACAGCCGCCGGATCCATCTGTATCACGGACGGAAGAGAAAACGGTGAAGATGTCTCTGCCCGCTAGCGCTAACGCTAACGCTAATGCTAATGCTAACGCTAACGCGGACCAGAAGGTTGTGCAGTATGAAAACTTCATCAACGAGGTTCTGAAGAGAGACTTACAGTAAGAAACACGCACCAGCAGCCTGTTATCACCGCCTGGTTCATTCACACAGACCCGCAGGCGTGTTTCTGTGTGTTTGTGTGCGTTTCTGAAATGTTTCTGAACAACGTTTCCAAACCAAACTCCCCTCACCTCCGAGTACCTGTAGAGTACCTGTGTGGAACCAGGTCTCAGACGGGTGTTCAGGCCTAGTGGAAATCCGCAGGACATGAGCAGATTTAAGAAGAATCGTGAGGGCTAGAAAACGATAATTATTGTGTTACATATTAATAGAAAAACAATAGAAAATAAGCACACATATATACAATAAAATAATAATAACAATGATCCCGATTAGCTGAAGAAGTGTCGTTAAGAACAGAGGAGTTATAGTCTTATTTGTATTTGAATTTTGGTGGGATCTTACATCACACATTTTCTTTTTTTAGTCATTTATCAGCAGAATAAGTCTGACGCTTATTCACAGTCTCTGAACATCTTCACTGCTCTCGTCAGTGAGGAACGTGAGGAAGCTCGGAGCAGCGTGATCTCTCTCCGACGTGCTGCTCAGGGAAACCGGGCCAGGACACAAGAAGGACGGGAGAGAACATGTTGTTTTGTAATTTGGGGGAAAACTGACCCGGAACGTGTGTGTGTGTGTGTGTGATGTTTTGCAGGAAGGTGTTGGAGCAGAGAGATTTGGTTTACGAGAAGATATCCCAGTACCTGCAGCTGAAGAACACCATACAGAGTCTGCAGGTACACACACACACAAGAAAAGAAAACTGAAAAAAAGAAATTACACAAATAAATTGTAATTAAAGAAAAAATTTCCACATCGTTTATAAAAACAACATGAAGGATAATTCTGTAAATATACTGGAGCTTTATGAATGAAGGTTTTATTGAGGAGAAACTAAGATTCAACAAATAAAAACAGCCAGACTGCTTTTTCTGAAAATCAGTAAAAATCAAAAGTTTATTTTTTTTAAAAGCTGAGGAAAATCTGCAGGAATAAACAAGGAGGGATGTTTTTCTTGATCAATCAATTAGTTGCTTGATCATTAAAATATCAGTAAATGGGAAAGAATACCCATCAGAGTTTCCCAGACCTCAGGGTGAAGTCTCCAGATGTCGTCCACGAGCCCGAAACATTCAGGAGATTGGAGGCGTGGGAACGAGCAGCTCTTTTCATGTCCTGACGTCAGGAACACGACGTGTTTACACGCTGCTGAGTCAGAGTGATGTCACTGTGATGTCACCGTGTGTGGGTGTGTGTCTCTCCGCAGGAGTCGGGCTCTCAGCAGTTGAAGACAGATGTAGATCTGGGCTGTAACTTCTACGTCCAGGCTGAAGTGTAAGCTGCCGATATCCTCATCAATCACTCTGATAGACACCTTTAAAACTGATCAATTAAGGACCATAAAACTGATATCACCAGGGCTGCACACGCATTAGTATGTAGGAAACACGGCAGAGGTAATGAGTTGTATTCATCCTCACGTGTGGAGTTCCTCCACACGACGTTTTTATTAAACCACTGCTGATGGTTGAGCGACAGGTTGATGACGCCCTCCGAAGCTTCGGATCCTCTTTCTGTCGGCGCCGAACGGAGATTCAAAACCTCAGTGCAGCTCAGTGACCTCGGGACCGGAGCTGCAGCTCGACAGCACCTCACCGACCTCAACGGTTTTAGTGTCATATGCAGAACGCGACGGCCTGCGTGTTGTTGTTAAATCTGTCACGTAGATGTCATTGTGCAAAGTCTCAGAGTTGGATAATGAATAAATACGTCGTCCAAACAGCCGAGACACCGGGTCCCTTACTGGGGTAGTTCAGGCCCAGCGTCACTTCATGGTTGATATTCACCGTGTGATGTGACTGGAGCATGAGATCATCAAAGCAGCCGTACTTCTCAGTTACTCTCCTCCCCTTCCACTAATGGGCCCATCACATAGTTTAGCTGTAAAACTGTCAAACTGACGAGTCTCTGTGAGGCGGCAGAGACGTCTGAAGCTTCGGGCGCCGGTTTCCTTCTCCTGACACCAGCTCAGACGCGGCCTGTTGAAACTGACTTCACAGGTGAAAGGAGCCTCAGAGCTTCGGCGTCATCTGCCTGTTGCTGCAGCGACGTAATGAAAAGAAAAATGTCATCAGCTACATCAGCGGTTTCACGTCTTCTGGTTACCTGTTAGAGCATGGACAGGACCAGGGGCCCCCTGGCCTCTGGGGTCCCTGGTCCTGGGCCCTGTGGGTCTGTTCTGTGATCCATGAGTGTCTTAGAGTCACACTAAGCAAACCAGATACAGAACCTCGGTCAATAAACAGGTTGTTTCTGTTGAGGATGGAAGTTTTACATAACTTATGATTTTACATTTTTATTCGCATCACATTTTCTATTTTATCCTATTTTTACTCTTATTTTATTGTATTTTTATTCTAACGATATTTAATGGATTGGAAACTTTTTTTAACTTGTGCACTCTGATCTTCAGTCTTTTTTGTTTCTGTTTCACTGCTTCACAACCAGCTCTTCTTTGGGGACAAATAAAGTGATTGATTGATTGATTGATTGATTGATTGATTGTTCAGTTTAGAGGTTTTGTGACTTTCCTCCTCAGCATGTGTCAGATTAGAAAAACAAAACAAAAATGCCATGGTGTTTTTGAAAATTCAGTGAAACCTTAGAGGTCTTGAACCCCGTCCTCTCCTCTGTCCCTGGCAGGGAGGACTCGTCCAGGATCTTCGTGGCAGTCGGCTACGGTTTCTTCGTGGAGATGAATCACGACGAAGCTCTGCGATTCATCGACAAGAAGACGAGTCAGCTCACAGCGTCAGTTCATCACCTCAGTCTGAAATCACAGGACATAAATCAGGACAAGTGTCACAGCATGATTAGTTCTTCTGAGGTTGTATATCTGCAGAGCTTTTGCATCGTTTTAGAAGCATTTCCCCAAAATTCAACCTGACTTTTGTGGGATCTTTGGAAACTTGGACATCTCAACCAAAATTTACAATAAAGTTCTGTGAGTTTGACCAAATTGAAGATACTAAACATATAAAGAGAGAAAGTCCCAGACGTCCAGACAGTTTGAGTTTCAGTTGCTGGTTACCTCGACGCTAGCTATGTCCGTTGTTATGAGTGAGAGATGCTAACCGTGCTAACGATGTGTGTTTCAGCTTCACGGAGCAGCTCACCAAAGACTCCGCCAAAATAAAAGCCAACATCCGCATGGTGCTGGAGGTCAGTTTGTTTTTCAGACACTGCAGATGTTTTATCCTCCGTTGTTTCGTTGTGTGTGAGGGTTCCTGAGGTTTGGAGAAGCGTCTTTGTTCCGCTACATACTCGACAGGTTAAACTCCCGTGTCCCTGCAGGAGCAGGTTTTGGGGTCCCTGATATTCAGGGCCAACCGGCAGTTCTCAAGCTGAAGTTACCTCAGACTTTATTCAGCCCTGTGGGGAGATTCCTCCTCAGGGACCAGCTCCGGCTCTGCACCCGCTGCCTTGCTCAGTGGCAGTGTGGCAGTGCTACCTATCTTCCCGAGGTCACGGTGTGAAACCTCTTTAGTCAACTTTACACCAGTTTAGTCAATCATGTTACTCAGTATTGATAATATCAATGATCAATTAATGAACCAATCCTTCCAGGAAGAAAAATAAGCTTTGAGTCAGATGTTAGCTGGAGACTCTGTCTTGTTTTATGGATCTTCAGGTGTGTTTTCAGTCAGATGTGAAATCTGATTGGCTGCTCTCCTCTTCTCGTCCTCCTCCTCCTCCTCAGGGTCTGAGGGAGCTGCAGGGACTGACCGACCTGCCAGACAGCAGAAGAAGAGAAGTTTTCTAGACTTTCCCACGTGTTGGTCAACTGCAGGACAAGTAGAGGACAGTTCAGGAGGGACGTTTAAATACTCGACCTGATCAGTGCACAGGACCAGGATTCAACCTGGATGTTTAGTAAAACACGAGGGGGGGCGAAATCTTCCCTGTGCTCCTCATGGTTCAGGACGACGTTTTAACCCTGGTGAAATGACAGGATCGGGTCTGCAACAGACATGGACATTCAGCAGGACACAGACAAAAGATGAAAGACAGGAGCCGCCCGGGGGGGGGTGGAACGGAACCAGAAGACTGGAGGCTGTTGATGCAGCAAATGTTGCAGCTGTCCACATACTTTTGGACATGTATTCTGAGCTAATTTTTATTTCCTTATTTGTTTCCAGTTCCAATAAAGAGTAAATGATGTTCAACAGATGTGATGTGATAAATCTAAAAAGAAGATGCTGACTGTTGAATTCAGGAGTAGTGAAGCTGTAGTAATAAAACCACAAGCGATCAGAGATGCTCGGTCAACAGCACGGAGCCTGTTGCCATGGAAGCTGGATGCTAAATGGAGGCAGTGGCGTAGAGAAGCTGAGGGATGAGAGATGACTCTTGAAATAGACTCTGGCACAGAAACTCCTGCAGCTGATTCACTGTCAGCAGTTATAGGGTTAAAGGGCTCACTTCACCTCCTCGACCAGGTTTTACTCGTCTACACATCAATTTGACTTTTCCAGATATTTTAATAAGAATTAACTTGCTGTTTTTCAGAAATATCACTAAGATTTGTTGGTTCTTTCCTGATTTTTTTTTATCTTAAAATTTACTAATATTTTTCGGTTATTTCACTTAGATTTTTTTCAGATAATTTAAAAAATATTTTTTGAATACTGTGCTAATGTTTCTCAGTTATTTAAGTGCATTTTTACTAGTCATTATTACAATTTGACTAGTTTGAATTAGAATAACAATTCAAAATGTCTCCGAGATTGATTTCAACGAGTCAGAAATCCTTTTCAGATGATGATGTCATAGAAATCATCAAGGTGAACGATAATTAAAGATAATAGATTATAGATCTATAAACACATTTTGACTAGTCAGAATAACACGGAGCAGAAATACAAATAAACAGTAAAATCAATAAATAGCTGCCATTTGTATCCACATATCCTACAGTCATGGACAGATTGTGAGAAAATGGAACCTTTGACTCAAACGTGTAAAAGTATTTCAATGATGAATAGATATGTTAGTGGTACTTCAGTTTTGTAGTTGGCTGAGGTGGAGCTAATTTTAACTGCTTCTTATACTGCTGGGTGGTTGAATTCATAATAATGGATCATATTCTATGAACCGGTCCAACAAGTCCATATGATCCCTGGGTAAAAATCTTAATCTGAAAAGTAGCTAGTAACTATATAACTGTTAAATAAATGTAGTGGAATGGAAGTAAAAAATACCCTCAGATAGAAATGCTGAAATAGTGCAAGTACTTTAAAACTATACTGAAGCACAGTACGCGAGTACATGTACTTAGTTACTTTCCAGCACTTACAAAATACAGAAGCGGATGAACCGTCAAAGGCAACAAACTTTTATGTTGAAATGCATCACCGGATGTGTGGTTGTGTGACTAGCGGGTAACCTGACGGCGGTGGCAGTGAGGGGGCGTCCGGCTAAACAGGAAGAAACTGGGAAAATACACCTGAGGGATGAAGTTAGTTTCCACAGGCGGACGGTTCTCCCTGCGCACCGACAGTAAACCACTGGGCGGGTTCTACAGACTACTTTTTCCCGGTCTCGGAGGCCTGCGGCTCCGGTCCGCAGCAGCGCTGTCTGGGGGCTTACGCACCAGCGGGAGAGGAGGAAGGCGGGGTGGGGGGGAGCTGTCACAGCAGCAGGCTAGGCTAGGCTAGGCTAGGCTAGGCTAGGCTAGGCTAGAAGCTTCAACCCCCTAAAAACCCTAAACTTAGAGAAACTTAGCAAAAATTCAGCGACAATTTGGTGTTTAAACGGCCGCCCCGGAGTCCACCGGGAATATAAAAATAACACAATTTTACTGCAAACAAACATAAAACAAAAACGTGATAGCCTGGCGGCGTTAGCATTGCTAGTTAGCCAGCTAGCTAGCTGTCATCAACGCTGGTCAACAGATCCAGGCTCTAACAGCGGGGATGTAGCGGACAGAAAAGCACCGCAACTCACTTTCTATCCACATCCGGAGAAACCGACTTATCTCACGTAAGCGCTTCATACATGAACTTAAACCGCGCGTCTTAATTAGCACTAAGTTCTGTGAGGCTAATGGGTTGTACGCGCTCCAGGTAATAGTTTCTCTAACGTAAATATCTGTTCAGTTGTTTTGTTCAGACGGTGTGTTGTTCGGGCTGAGCGAACTTTTGATTTTCGTGTCGGTGAGGGTTGTTAGCATGGAGTCAGGGGAGCCTGGCAGCAGCAGCTCGGAGCGGTTACATAACACCACCAGGTCGGGAGAGAAACTGCTGAACGTTTCGTCCTCCTCAGCCTCCACAGCCTCCTCAGCCCGGCTCTGACAGCTGTAACCTGCGCCAACAACCCCCCCAACAGACACACACGCACACACACACACACACACACACACAGACAACACAACACAACAAGAACAACAACAACAACACAGCATGGAGGAGGTCTGAGCCTGCGGAGACACAGGAAACAGAAAAACGAGACGGAACATTCTGCTGAAGATGGATCCAAACCCGCTGATAAACGGTAAGAGATCGAGCTTCTTCCTGGTGTGTGTACATGCTGCCGATGGAGGATACAGCTGTGTGTGTTGCAGCCCTGCTTGTGTTTCTGTGCAGTTTGGAGGGAAGCAGCAGCAGCTTGGCAACAGGTGTATGGAAGCTGCTGAGGCCTGCAGCAGCCTGCAGCTGTGTGTTTATGTGGGGTATCAAAGCAGGTATTATCACCATATTGAATCCTTGCTTGGACCTGATTGTTTTTTTTTGTGCTGCTACCAGCAGCGTGTAGAAACTTGCAGCCTGAGAATGTGTCGACACTAGAGGCCCATTTACGCTGAGTGATTCTGGGCTGTCTCAGACGAAAGTTTACAGTCATGAGAGACTGGTGGTAAAGTCTGTGGAGGTCAGTCCAAAGCGATGGTCCCAGATCTCACTGAGACACACCGACTGACGGCAGATTTGGAGCGTTGCAGACCATAGGCAGACTGCAGCAAAATTCAGACAGTGATAGAAGTTCAACATCAAATTCTCACAGTGTGACGACGCTGTGACCCGCACAAACCAACCAATCAGAATAACGTGAAATTATGCTGAGAACACCTGCCAATTTTGAAAGTGCCATTTTTGAATAAATTTAAGGGAAAAAAAATGAGAAAATATGGAGAGAACTTCTCCCATTTTCAGATAGTCTCCTCTGGAGACAGTCACAGTGTTGACCTCAGTCGTTCACATTAAAAGTGACAGAAATATTTGTGTGAACAATGAAAAAAGAGCCGAGAGTCTGAGTAGAGAGCTATATTGATTAAAATAAAACTTTATCTGTTCTGTTAATTCCGCATGAAATTATTTAAGATTTGTTTAATGGACGTTTTTTACTTATTAGAAAATTTTACAAACGCTGTAACTAACGATTGTTTTTTTTAAATTAATTAATCTGTCAAATTGACTAGTTGTTTGGTCCATACAACATCAGAAAACCGTGAAAAAAGCCCATCACAGTTTCCTGAAGACCAAGGAAATGTCATCAGATGCTTTGATTTGTCTGATGTACAGTCCAAAACCAGAAATATTTAATTTACCATACTATGAAGACACATATAACCAACAAAATTTCACATTAGACCAGAGGAATCCAGTGAACTGGTACTTTTTTGTCTGAAAAATGACTGAAGCAATTAACCGATGATTAAAACAGTTCTCGATTAATTTTCTGTCGATCAACTAATTGATTAATCAGATAATTGTTGCAGCTTTACCTCTTACTTTATTCATTCACATACATTCATTCAGCTTAATGCTACCTGCACTTTACTGTTTTTGTGCTGGTTTTATGTATTTTTTTATTGCATTTGTCCTGATTGTGTTCACTGCACTGCACTGAAGGAACAGCGCGTTGTTCCCTTGTATACTGAATGTGGTAGAGGGGGAGAAGGACAATACATTGTTCCTTGTAAACAGACAACTGAAAAGCCCGACTGAAACAGCTTCTGTGTACACACCATTAGTGTGTCAGTTTGATCACGATTTGGAAATGGGAAGCTGATTACCTGCATACTTACATAAAATCTGTTTACATGTGTGCATGTGTATCTCTGGTATATGTAGATTACATAAATTGGTCATAATGTTTCGCCCCCCACTATCTTCCTTTTTTTCAAATTTCAAGTATTTATTTCTAATCTATTTTACTGTTGTTGTTTTTTCTTAATATACTTACTTTAACTTATAATAGTATTTGGGTAGCTATATTTGTGCTGGTATGTTCATATGTGTATATATTGGGGCCGCAAGTAGCGATTGTTTTCATTATAGATTAATCTCTTGAATATTTTTTAGATCCATTATTAACTATATATAGAATGTCAGAAAATAGTGCAAATTGTCCATCACAGTTTCCTGGAGTCTAAGGGGATTTCGTCAGATGTGTTGTTTTGTCCGACCAACAGTCCTGAAATCCAAAGATATTCAGCTGATAATGATATACAAACAAAGAAAAACAGAAAATTCTCTGATTGGAGAAACTGAAATCACAGAATTTTTGGCAGTTTTTGATCGAAAAATGACAGAAACGATATGCAATCATCAAAATAGTTGCTGATTACTTTTCTCTTGATCAACTAATTGATTTTTTTTTATGTTATTGCGATTGCTTTAGAAAAAAAAAGGTGGAAATCAATAAAATATTGTTTATTTTATTGGTTTATATAATCTATGTCTCAAAGTAACGTATCAGTAACAGGATCACTGTTGTATTGAAACTGCTTTGGGATTGAACCTCGGGTATGAAATGCACACCGGTATCGAAGAATGTCTGTAATGTCAGTGCCCAGCCTGATTACAGGCGTGATTTTGACCGTTGGCATGGAGACCGCTTCAGGTCAGTGACATAATATTCACACGTTGTCGTGGCAACGCTGACGCAGCGTGATATGAGTGTTAAACAGTGTTTGAGAGGTGTGACATGTTTCTGGTCAGAAAACGACAGACAGGATGGGCACAGGGAGGACCGACGGGCCCAGTCACAGTCGGATCAGTACTGTCAGCACTAACAGAAGTACGACTAGTATCAGTGGTATCCGGATGTGTCCAGGGTCCCCGGTGTTTATTTGACTTCTGGCTGTATTTGAGATTCGTACTGTTCGACTGACAAACTGATGTCAGGAAGCAGAGAAACCACAGAGGAACAGGATGTGGTCAGGGCAGTGCAGTGTCAAAGGTTTAGTCTGCTGTCTTGTGTTGTGAGCTGTTGTCTTCACGGTGGAGAGGAGGTCGTGTAGCTCAGGTCCTGTCTGTTTGGGGGGACCTGGAACCTGCTCAGTGTCCTCCCACATCTTATTCTGCATTAATGTTTACAGTCTACAATGTTATCATCCCGATTATTCATACTGAAAATCTACCATGTTGTTCTACTCTGTACACCCGACATCTGTCCGTCCATTAAAAACATTTTCCTTGTCCGATTTGAGGGTCTAAGGGCGGCGGGTGTCGTAACTCTGTCCAGCTTGTTAAGCCCCTCGAGGCAGATTTGACTTGACTTGACTCTTCTTGACTGTGGTTTGGTTCTTCTTTCTCTCTCTTTTTATTTCTGTCTGACCTTTCCCCTCTTACGCTGTTCTGTGTTACCTTTAGGGCTCCAACCAACAATTATTTTTATTATAGATTAATCTGATGGTTATTTTTCAGTTCATTGTTTTGTGTATTTTTTTTTTGATCAAAAGTAAAAAAAGTCTAACAGTATTTGTTAGAAAAACGACAAAAAACATGAACTGATTATCAAAATAATGTAGTTGCAGATAATTGTTCTGTTGATCAACTGTTGGACTAATCGATTCAGCTCTAGTTAACATCATAAACCATTTTCAAAAAGTGTAGATGTTCGGGATATGGTTTAAGAGAGAAGCATGCTAGAGTACTGAATGGGTAACACACTTTTAAGGGATAAATCCGGTTTATTTCAACCTGACATGTTAATGTAGCTACTGTGGCTACAATGCCTGCTTTACTGTGGACGTTGCACCGTTCCTCCTGTCAGTCTCATGTTCAACTTTACCCTCACTCGTGAACAAGATCCCCAGATACTTAAACTCGTCCACTTGAAGCAGCAACTGGCTCCCAGCCTGAAGGGAGCGATCGAGAACCATGGCCTCGGACTCCAGGTCCTGATTTTCATTCCAACCGATTCAAACTCACCTGCAAACTGTTCCCGTGCAAACAGAAGGTCTTGGTCTAATGTAGCCAACAGAACCACAGCATCTGAAAAAGCAGAAAAGCATGTCTGAGGTCCCCAAACCAGATACGCTCCTCCCCCGAGCTGCGCCTCGAGATCCTGTCCATGAAAATCCCAAACAGGAACGGTGATGAGGGAAACCCTGGCGGAGGCCCACACCCACTGGAAACGTGTAAGACTTCCTTTCGAGGATATGAACACAACTCTCAGCATCGGTACCCCTTAGTCCCACAGTGCCCTCCACAAGATTTAGTCAGATTGTCTCCATTAAAAGCTGCTGAACCAGCTGTGATCAGCTCCTGTCTGCACTGATGTCCAGACAACTGCCACTGGGTCACTGTGATACTGAACGAAACTTAAACACGAAGATTCTGAATGAAGTTCTGCAGCCTCTTGTTTTCTGTGATTTCTAAGTGGATTTCTGGAGCTTTTTTCTGGAGGGAAATCGGAGGTCATGACGTCCTCAGGAAGTGGACGTCTCACTGAATCATATCGACATGTGATTCATGTCTGTGAGTTCAGATCTGACAGAGTTATGACTCTGAGAAGGAGGACCTTTTTCAACTCTAATTCACCTCACACAGTATCTTTGCCTTCCCTCCATATCAGATCTATAACTGAAGCCGATCAGCCTTGTATTTGTGAACTAGGACCTTCAATATTTGGATCAAATAGCTTGTGAACACAGCTGTAAAAGTCCGTCGGCTCCAGCTGTTACTTTAATGTGTCAGATACTTTTAGTGGTGTGCTCCAGGTTTTCCACTGTTTTTAACACAATACCTGTTGTCTGTAGCTGTGGTTGTTCTGGTCAGCTCCCAGTATGACTTCAAACAGACTGGGATGAAACGTAGTATGGAGCTCAGTGAAAATCTCTGTGGAAATAAACCATAAATAGACTTCCTTTTGTTGTAGAGGCCCTGAGGACAGATAAGATGCTGCATCCATTTGCTGTTAACACACACACACACACACACACACACACACACACACACACACACACACACACACACACACACACACACTGTGGCCTTGTATCTTACGTGTTTTTCTTTACATGTTCTGTTCCTGTGTGAATCTTCCTGTGATACACCTGCAGAGACCAGGTTCAGGTTTCCTCTGATCTGGTTCTGTCCTCTGGTTCAGACAATTGCAACTGATTATAAATGGGATTTTGGTGCTAGATCAAACTGAGTCTGTTCCAGTGTGGGTCAGTTTAAACTGGTTTGAACTGGATTTAGGAACACTGACATCACACAAGCTAGCGTATAGATAATAATTAAACACAGTCTCTGAAAATG
>NC_053417.1:29721840-29756840 GCF_016859285.1 Xiphias gladius | reverse complement strand
ACAACAAATAGAGACACAAATTGAGAAAAGGTATTGCTACGAATACTATGAGTGCTACTGCAGCTACCGCTGCAGTGTGACTCGTGTGACTTGTGTGACTCGTGACAATAAATTTGCTTCCAGCATCTGGAACCTTTCCCGGTGTTTTCACTGGCAACGCAATAAAGAACAAAACTCTCTATTCGGATGAGAGAGATTAGCCTTTCATAATAAAATTAATGAGTGTGAGCACATAAATGAGTAGTTTCCCTCCTCTCCAGTATATTTTCCTCCACTCAGTTTCTGCTTTTAGCTATTAAAATAACTGTTGTTTGTTTTTGTAGATGATGATGATGATGATGATGATGATGATGATGATTATTGTTATTATTATTATTAACCTGTTGCATTAATGATTAGAAATAACCTATTTTTCATGCTGCCCGCCCTGTTTTAAACAAGACGTTGGACGGGGCGGCAGCCTGCTGCATGAGGAAATTGTGATTAAAGATATATAATAAAAATGTTTTTTGAACTATGACTTGGCTTTGGATTTAACAAACTATTGTTTTTGTCCGTCATGACACAATCCCGTGTGTCCGTAAGTCGATCTAAACTAATCTTTGTATGGTTAATAACAGTCTGCCGAAGTAGGAGTCTGATGTTACTTGTTGTTATTCTATAAACCTTAACATTTAAAATAAAAAATCATGTGTCTGGGTCATCGGTTCAGTTGTGCCTTTTCAGCTCCGCTATCATCACAAACAGCGCTCTAAATGGCACTGTAAAAATAGTACGCTGTTGCTTGATCATGAAGATATGAGTGACTACTGCCTTAAAAATTTAAATGAACTGGACCAGTTATGAATCGTTTGAAAAAGGTGTTTTTTAGCTTAAATGTTAAACATAGTGAATCAACTGAACAACAAAATATTCAACTCAAGATTAAATTCAGTCAACAAATGTTGAGTTATACTGATAAGAGCCGCTGGTTGAGCTTGACTTCCTGTTGTGCTTATTTTTTCACTAGTAAAGCAGTTTCAAGTCTGATCCCTCATGCACTACGCTGCCGAGTTATTATCTCTTTTGCTGAGAAGCCAAAGTCACATCCAGGATCAGCACTGGTCCTGGTTTTAACATGACCAGTCAGAGAAGTGCTCAGATGAAAACCAGCAGCAGTGGTGTACAGAAACACTACAATGTTCCAAACAGACAAAAACCCATCATGCGCCGTTGTTGTGTTCGTTCTCGCTGAACCTTTGGACACATACAGATGCTTCGATTCATAACTTGCAGTCCGACGTTAAATGCAACTGTTCGGTGTGTTTTTTAATTTACTGTGACTTACAAAGACTTGAGATTTGACTTGGACTTAGTTCAAAGGACTTATAAAAACTTGGCATCCAGGAACGGTGAGCGATGTCCCCTCTAAGCCAAGACTGTCCGTCAGTGCGTTGTTCTCCAGTCCTGCTGCTGTTTTTGTATTTATTTTGTCGTCTTCTTTCAGAACATCATAAAGAAGGTGAGCGGTCAGAAGTTTGTCTACAAGTTTGTCAGTCAGCCCGATCCCTCCCTGCCTGAGGGGGTACGTAACGGAGAGGAGGGCCAGAGGAGGGACAACGCCGACCCAAACAGCCAATCAAAAGGCTTCGGGGGCGTGGCCGCAACCTGTCCATCAAAGGGCTTGCCCCAGGTACACTTTGACTGCCTTTATTTTGTTAAGGGCTTCCGCAGGATGTAGACACACGGTGATTTTAATTTAACAGGAACACATGAACATACTGACTGGTTGAAAGACTGATTGATTGATTTCTGTATTGATCCCCAGCGCTCGTCACCCAGCAGCTCCCAGAAAAGCTCCAGAAACGACTACATGAAGTCCGGCCTCTACTCCACCTTCACCATCCAATCGCTGCAAGCCTCGCCCAACCCACGGCCAATCAAAACTGAGCTGCTGCTACAGCAGGACCCCGCGCCCAAGGTCGATCGCACACCCAGAGAGGTGAGGGAGACTCTTCACACGTTTCTGGACCAAAGTGCTATCAGTTACCATCTTCAGAGTAAAACGGCTGATGTCCAACTATCAACTGATCGCTTGATTGATCATGTCTGATCAGAGAAGGAGCAACCAATCAGAGCGAGAACTGACCCTACATCTGCCACATTGTACATTCTGCTGCAGTGCAGCAGATTGAAAGAGACGCAAAACGACCCGTAGTTTGTGGTGATTTTGTGTCTCTTTGTGTCTTTAAACGGACTTTCCGTAGGCCCGGTCAGGAATCCATACGTGGGTTCGGCTCACATAATGGATTAATTGTATTACTGAGAATAATTGTTTCATCCAGCCTAGAAATGCTGACAAAAATGTGAATACTCCATGACATCAACTCCTGTAATCTGACCCCCCGCCCCCCCTTTTCTCCTCCTCCTCCCCAGGTCTGTGTATTATCAGAGTCTAAATCCTCGCCTTCGGTAGGTGGAGCTGTTGACTCCGCTCTCCAGGTGATTGTCACCCAGCCGTCTCCCTGTGCGACTCCGGCTCTAAGTCCTCAGATACCAGCCAGCACCAACAGCCAATCACAGGTCGGTGTCAGGCTCTGTGCCATGATTGGTCGCACTGTGTGATATTTTTCCATTGAGTCAGCCTAAACAGCCTGATCCCAGTCCTGCTCTCCAGAGGATGAACCCCTTAGATTTTAATGACCCCGGGACCTTTCCTCTTGAAGAAACATTTTTCTCTCTCCTTCTTTCCCAGAATCCTCCTGCTCCTCCTCTGAGTGACCCTCCCCAGATTTATCTCACCGGCGTCGGGGATCCATCCTCCCTCACACCCCTCATCCCCCTGGGTCCTGTCGGGGGATCGGCGAGTCCTGCCCCCCCCCCACACGTTTCGATGGGCCTCCAGGGGCCGCAGCAGGACGACTGTGTGGGAGCCACAAACCCTGCCAGCTTCCCACCTCACCCCCCCACTGCTTCTCATCCAAGTCACCCCCCGCCTGTCTTCGTCATCATCAAACCCCCTCCCCCCCAGCAGCAGCAGCAGCAGCAGCAGCAACAGGCGGCCATGGCGACTGCTCCTCTCTCTGTTGCTCCTCCTCCCGCCGTTCCTCCCCCTGCCCGTCCTCCTCCTCCCCCCATTGTCATCAAGGAGGAGAACCTGCCGTCAGAGGAGCTGCTGGAGATGGTTTCTCTGGAGGAGAAACAGGTGGAGGAGGTGAGAGATTTAGTTTTTATCCGGCAGTATGGCTCAGTGCCATTGTGTTTTCCACCCAAACCATTAATAGTTACAGCTTTTATTTAGCCTTAGTTTCTTCTTTTTAGTAGTTGGTTAATTTAGGCACGTGATATGCAGGAGAAGTATAGCTAAGGGTAGAAACTATTTAATGCTGAAAATGCAGATCAGACAATTTCCGACAACTTCTGGTATAATCCGATTACAGATGTGTTTGTGACAGACACAAATGGCAGTTTTGTGTTACACACTACTCTCTATCATGTAGATGTTTGGAAAGATGGAAAATTGACAACTCTGTAGCTATGTCAATATAAATAATATCACTTTTTTATATAAATTACAGAGTTATTTCAGTACCACTAATGTCATAACCGACTAAATGCAAATTTAGTTATTTTTTCAAGTTAACTTGTAAATTGGCGTATTTCATCTGATATTGTTCTTGTAGAAATAAGTTTGTAATTGTATTTTGTACAAACTTATCTCGTTTAACACCTTGTAGACCATTAAATTCTATTTATAGAAAAAAGCGTAAGTTGCTTTCACAGTGTTATTAGATGTTTTTCCCTTAACCATTCACTTCTAGTTGTCCCAACATAAATGACAATATGCAGTGTATTTTATGAAGACTCTTTGGAAACAGGTTAGGCTGTGTATATATCTGTTGACCACAGTACTGTACTGTTGTCTAATTATTCTTTTATTGCTAATCAGACAGTTTTATATACTTTTAGCATAAAAGATACCAAAGACGGCAGCTCCACACAAGTATGTTTAGTTAAAATGAAATGACGCCGTGTTGATCTGAGTGTCTGGATCAGAGAGTTATACCGGAGCTCAAACCAGCTCCGACCTGGCTCAGTCTGAAGACCCATGACGTCTCTCCGCTCCTCCTTCCAGGTTCCTCAGCTAATCTGTGGCTCAAGGGAACCGGAGCCCCCCCTCACCATCGCGGAGAGCCCGCCACCTCCCTGCATGGAGCCCGGGGTCGGAGGTCAGCAGCCCGCAGAGGAGGAAGGAGCGGAGGGGGAGGGCACGGACACACTGTCAGGTAACGGGAAAAACAGCTGGCAGGATGAGGGGGGTCTTTACTGAGGCGTTGCTCAGGCTTTTCTTGGTGTTTTCTGCTCAGTCATCGTGGCTGCCACAGTGTCACTGGCTGTTGCTGAAATATTGACCGCCTCCACTGCCGTCAGAGGACATTTTTATACTTTTATGCAGTGTCATGTTAAATTGGTCTCTGGTCTTCCAGTGCGTTTACACTCTTTTTCTTTTTTTTTTGTCTTTCACAAGCCTAAAGCTTGCGTTGACAAGGCAAAATGAAATTTATTCTCAGGAACCTGTAAACCAGTTAACATCACAACTGAAACTGTCCAGTCTTTAACAGCATGTGGAGCAACTGGCAAAGAAACTAAAGATAAAAACAGATTTCCTACATGGGAATAAATCATGTTTGTGTATTGAGGAAAGGAAACTCTACAGTCAACAATGATGTCCGTGTTTGACTGGAGAAAATATATTCTCATCCTGCCTCAAACAGCCTGAGGCAGTTTATCATTGAGCTGTATGTGTCACTACAGGAGATAAATACCCTGCTCACCACTGTGGACTGTATGAAACTCCTTTCTATCATTTTGATTTATAAAGCTGCCTCAGTTTCTCTGCTCTGCTCACCGGAGCCGATCTCAGTTCCCCCTCGAGTAAATGCTGAACTTGGCCGGACTGAATTCCACTGCTTCACACCTTGTTATAAATGGAGTAAATTACAGAAGATTTTTTGAAACTCGAACGTCTCATCTCTGTCTGATTTCACAGTTTTAACCTGTTTAGTGACGTCCGATTGTCTCTGATGCTGTTTGTGCTTCTGCTTTGTCGGATTATGTGTTTTTTTCTCTCAGATTTCCACTGCAGATCTTGGTGTCAATGAGACTTCCTGATTAAATAAAGGTTATATTATATAATGCGTTTATAGGTTATAATTGTATGTTCGTGAGGATAGAAGCTTATATATCGTATGACTGGCATTTAAAAATTGTTTTGCCAGTTTTGCTGCAGTGACATTTTTTTTTTTTTCAAAAAGCGTCTGCATAAATTCAAATACCTTGTTTTACCCGGTTATTGGCAGGACCGAGCATAGTGATGCAAGCGTGCGGTCACTGGTCCAGAATGAGATATCTCGGGATTTACACTAAAACGTGGTGTAGATATTGTGGAGAGAGCATAGATAGATGAGTAAAGAACAGATAAATCAGGAGTATGTTGTTCTGAAGTCTGGAATTTTTTTCAGAGCGAGGGGGAAGAATTTTTTCTCAACTTTTTTGTATTTGAGCAGCATTGGGATGAATTGGGATGCGCCGATCCTGATCTGAGTCCTTTAATATTGGAAGCTATCTGCTGAGTCCTAGTCCAGTCCGGTACTTATTGAAATAACAGCTGCAGCCTTCTAAATGTGGCCCACCTCATTTTTTATGAGCTCCTTGATCCAAATACTGAAGGTCTTGATTCAAAACGATAAATCCGATCATCTTAAATTATTGATAAGATACGACTGAAAGCTTAACAGGGAGAATGAGGTGAAATGCTTCAGTGTGGAGTCCGGCTGTGTTTTAAGGAGCTGCAGCAGTAGCAGGCTGATATCACAGATACAGTTTCTTGGGATTGGCCCGGGACATCTCTACGGCATCGGTCCCTGTGTTCAACACCTGTCGCTCTGTCTCTCTCCGTCAGATCCCTCCATCCCTCCGGTGACCTCCGTCTCAGCCGTGACCTCCACCTCGGACGCTGCTCCTCCCAAACCAAAGAAGCCACGGGGCCTGGAGCTGCCTTCCTCCCCCTCCCTCCCCCCCGGCCTCTCCCTGATAAGGTCCGAAGCCTGTCTCTGGACGTAGTTAGCGATGGAGTTATTCACCAGTTTCCTTACACACGATATCACGTTAATGATGATTAACCATTGATAAGTATTCATTGAAAGTTGAATGAGCTTCCCGGATTGGGAATCGAACCCCCGTCACGGCTGTAACAGCTGTCGGTGGTTTTGCGGGTGAGGCCTCTGACATCACATCCTGTGTGTGTTTCCTCTGCAGGTGAATGCAGCTGTTAACAGTTTACTGGCTCCTGGATCAGGGACCAACACGCTCACCCCGACTGTCATCACGTCCCACGCTCTGGTAAACACTCTTCTCTGTGTGTGTGTGGGTGTGTGTGTGTGTGTGTGTGTGTGGGTGGGTGTGTGTGTGTGTGTGTGTGTGTGTGTGTGTGTGTGTGTGTGTGTGTGTGTGTGTGTGAGAGAGAGACTGAAAGAAGAGCTCTGTCAACTTCGCAGCTGGGGCGACGGCTAAAGATTCTTTCCATCAGCGATTAATCTGCAGATGATTTTCTCGATTAATCGTTTTGTCTCAGGGTTTTGTCTCAAAAGTAAAAAAAATTCTTAAATTCAGTATTTTTCCAGCCTGCCGTAGAAAATAATGTTGGTTAACACTGTAGAGCTACAAAAATATTCAGTTTATCATCATGTTTGACGAAGAAAAGCATCAAATCTGGACAATGACAAAGCTGGAAGCTTTTTGACTTTTTGGCATTTTTACTTTAAAAAAATGACTAAAATGATGATTTGATTGTCAAAATAATCAACTAATCGTTGCAGCTTTATTTGCAGCATTTTAAAAATGATTTTATTTAGATGCACAAACCAAGATCACAAATTACAATTACATAAAAGTACAGCCACATGTAGTCGGACAAACAAACACAACCTCATGCTGAGAAACAAACAATAACATTTCTTTTTGTTTTCTCTTGTAAATAATATTTTAAATTATTTACATTTCGTACATTACTTTATTTATTCAATCCCAAGACCAACACAAATATAATTGACTTAGCTACACAGATTGATTAAATTAAATTAAATTAAATCAAATCAGTTCCCTTCGTCTGTAACTTAAATATACTCCATTATGAATTTAAATTTATCCCAGGAAACTGGAATACAAATCCCCAGACCCTCTTTCATATAGTTCAGTGTGTTTTCCCATGAAGGTTTTATCACAGAGCAGTCCCACACAGATGTGAGGGTCTTCCGTTCTGTTACACCTCCGTGGGATCCTGTATCAAAACCTGGTTCTAAGACCTGAACTGTTTTTTAGTTTATATTGAGCTCACTTGTTTTAAAGTTGTTTTTTATCAAATAGCATCATTTGTGTGTTTGTGTGTGAAGTAATTAACACACAGAAAATCTCGGTGAGGTGGTATTATTATATCATCACAGGAGAACTGTGAGGCTGCAACTGACAGTTATTTTGATTATCAATACAGCTGACAGTTACTGTCTTTAGTAATTGTTTAGGAAGCAAAATGTTAGAGAATAGAGAAAAATATCATCATCATGCCCAGAAATGAACATCTTCTAATTCCTTTTTCTGTTTGAGCAACAGTCAAAAACCAAAAAATGATGAGTTTACTGTCAAGAAAAGTGGGAAACATTTTAGAAGTTGGTGCCAGTAAATTTTGGGCATTTTTGCTTGGAAAAAAAAATTAATCAATTATCAAAATGGTTGCCGATTATTTTTCTTTCAAACAACCAATCAACTAACGATTTCAGCTCTAGAGTACTGATTGGTTTCTGGGTGTCTGGGGAAACAATACAACTGCTATGTATAGTGGGGGGGGGTCAGTAGGGGTCCGACAGTGGATTTTTTTGCCCCAGGTCCCCTCACAAGGTTAATGTAGTCATGCCAGTAAAGGGTCATTTGTTTAAAAGACAATCTCTGAGCTACATGTGTCTCCAGCTGTCGTTGTGTTTTCTTTTGTGTCTGTTTGTCCAGACTCCGGTCCTGTTGACTCCCAGTCCTCTTCCCCCCACCATCCACTTCTGGAGCACGCTCAGTCCCATCGCTCCTCGCTCCCCGGCCAAACTCTCCTTCCAGGTAATACACCGAGCCCACTGCACCCAACTCTGATCATAACAGTCAGGTGTCATTAGCTGTACTGTAATAGCTCACATGCTGAATTCAGTAAAACGCACATGTCCGCAGCACAGACATCAGCACAGCGACGCTTTCCGCGTTTAAACTTAATTTACACTGATGTCAAAAAGCGAAAACAAATAGAGCACAAAAAGATGAACAGATGAAATAGAGTGGCAGAACAGACAAGGTCACGTAATGAGGACAGGCTTAGTGTATGTTACGTCTTACTTCCCCAAGTTTCAAAAAAGAAAAATGATGTGTTGTCATTATTAAAGGATGGGTTCACATTTTTTTCAACTCTGCCTAAAATCGCGCCCATGAAAGGATCACTGGTCAGTGTAGTCATTCCTCCTGTCCATATAGACCACAAAGAGACTCGAGGCGGTTCCAATCGGAGATGCACCAATATGGAATCTCGGGGCCGATAACCATAACCCATAATCATCCGTTGGTTGTGGCCGATGCAGAAGCGATGATTGATAATATTAATCCTACAAATGCAAAAAGGTGGAAAGGACGAACGATATATAGATTGACAAATTCATTTTTCTAATACCACACCAATATATAAAGAGCTTCGACCATCCCCAGCATAAAAGAGACACAAAGAGAGGCTACAGTCAGCCAGTCTTCTGCTGTTTCATACTCGGATCAGCAGCTGCTACCACAGCCGGGGGTCTGCATGTGTAATAGAACCCAGAGTCTGGTCTGTTAAGTCACAGTTAGGGAGGGAGGGGTGAGAGAATTCAGCCGCACCAAACGTTCAAATCCGAGCAGACACGTGTTTCATACACTATCTAATGTTTTTTTGGAAGAATCACCTCCATTAACTGTAGAGTATGTGTTTAAATAGAAGGTATGATTAGTAGGTTGCTGACAGGTTTTCTGACAGTCGTTTAACTCACAGCCGGGGACGTGAGCGATTAGTCCCCCGAACGATGAAACGTTGCTGCCATCGCTAGTTTGCACCAGAAACACTGGAAGCTTAAACTAATTATAAATGGTTTATTCGTGTACAACGCCGCTGCGTCTAAAATGTTTTACAGTCTTGAGCCTGGATCCACGGTGCCGGGGCC
Organism: Xiphias gladius; assembly: GCF_016859285.1. Lineage (NCBI taxonomy): Eukaryota > Metazoa > Chordata > Actinopteri > Istiophoriformes > Xiphiidae > Xiphias > Xiphias gladius. The sequence goes on along the minus strand of NC_053417.1, from coordinate 29,747,583 downwards.
ATAAATGATCACATCCAGGTTGGAGCACAACCGTCGAGAAATGAAGGAGATCAAACTGAACATGGAGGTGGCAAAATGTGTGGCCATAATTTGTAGCGTTCGTAATGCACGGCACGAAGTGCCACACATTTCAACGACATTTAAAATACAAAAGATTAATATTGAAGAATCTGATCAATGGTTTCACGTGGCTCTTAAATATAGGCAATATTTTTTTGGAAAATGTTTAACCTTATCCGCGTTCTTACCTTTTTAGACTAGTCGACTGTTCTACATTTAAATTTCCAATCGACCGACAGGAAGATTAGTCGTGAGGAAAATCCCTAATTGAGACGCATCAAGCAATAGTTTTTTTACAGTAATGGCTACATCAAATGACAGGACAAGTCCAGGTGGAACTACTTCCGTTAACAACGGCTCCGTTCCATTGAATCGTCACAGTAAAGCATTCCAGTGAGCTCTCATACAAAATAGAAGTAAAACACTGTTCTCTCTTTATGTTATTGATTTAGCTTTTCTGATCAAATCTTCTGACCATTAGTGTGCGTCAGTCTTGCAGCAGCCACTTCACAGAAATCACAAAAAACAACGAGGTAGGTAACAAACAATACAGGGAAAGACTAAATTAGATGCAATAACTAAGCAGACTAAATAAAGTTTCAAAATAAATCAATAGGTTTTAAAGAAAGACTAAAGATAGACCCATAGCATTTTTCCTGTGTCCTGAATATACACACAAAACAAACCTGGAAAGATCAGATTAAGCTGACACTGGATATAAGAGCTGTGATCCACAATGTGATGAACAGAAGTCCAGGTGAGCAGTCTGTCCTGTTACAAGGAAAGAGATGGACGGGATATAACGTCCCTGAAGGACGGCTCGCTATAAAGAGCCTTAACTGGGACATTAACTGGATTAGTGAGGTGAAATCCTTATTTATTATGATGGATTCGTTTTTCTTTTTTTAAAGCAGAGCATGGTGTAATATTCATGACGCACATTTTTCCTGACGTTCCCAGAAAGACGTTCAGGGGATGTTTGGTACCAACCTAAATTGAGAACGTATTGCCTGATGAAGAACAGCTGCCTGTGGTGTGGAGTCTGACAGGAGCGTAACTGGTTTGCAGAAAAAAGTTTGCGGGTCTTCTCAAAACCACTCACCTTGCGGGTCCATGTAGCTTTTGGTCATCGCTAAAGGAATAATTTGATATTTTAGCAAATACATGTATTGGTTTTCTCTCCCAGGGTTAGATGAGAAGCTCGATACCACTCTCAAATCTTTCTGTTATATGAAGCGAGAGCCGTTAGCCTGTTAGCTTAGCTTAGCATAAAGCCTGAAAGCAGGGGGACCAAGCTAGCCTGGCTCCGTCCAAAGGAGGAAGAAAAAAGTGCCTAGCAGCATCCTTAAAGCTCACCGATTAACACTTAGTAATCTCCTCTGTTTAATCTGTAGAGTGTAGAAATGAATCCTGGGGATCCTCCTCCTTTTCCTCTACCCACCACCAGCAGGTCGAAATTTCCCCGTTTTCACATTATCTTGAGAAACATAGAACAGGCGAGAATAAATGTCACTCATATATTCTGGGATTAACTAAAGATCATTGGAAAATATTAATCTGACCGTGAATCTGAATCCAGCACATTTTAGTATTATCTTATTAAACTCCTATATCTCCTCCACACACACACACACACACACACACACACACACACACACACACACACACACACACACTGCTCTGTGTACTGTATGTACCTGTACCTGGTCCAGGCCACACACACACACACACACACACACACACACACACACACACACACACACACACAGCGCTGTTGTCTCCGCAGGTTTCTGGCTCTGTTTTTGCTCCATCTGTTGTCTGAAAACAGACACTTATTAAAGGTTCAGTTCACCCAAATCACAAACAACATACTGTCTCCCATCCCTCTGGAGGTGTGTGTTCTGTCACGTAATTTTGTTTTTTTTTTCGAGATTGTTTGTCAGATGTAGTTAGAGCTGCTCCCAGTTCTGACACGTGACAGCACCATCTCCTTCAGAACCAGAGTCCCCGTTAGTCTGGATAATCCACAAAGTACACTGGAGACAGTTTTCATACGGACTAAAAAACCAGGTTGTTCCCGCTCTGAAGCGGGAACCTGCGGCTTTGAAAAGGTTTCCGGGAGTTTTCTGCATTTCTAACTGTTTGGCGGCCGTGTTGCTTTGTCACCCCCTTCTGGAGCAGCTGAAAACTACAGGATGCAACACAGACGTTTAGACACCGATCTGCTGAATATGTCACTGTCAAGACAAAACCCTGTAACTCCAAATCAAATCAGTTTAATATAAACAGCCCTGTTTTCAGATCAGGTTTTATGAGCCTTTGGACCAGTTCCAGGAACCAGGAAGCCACAGGAACTAAAGACCTGAAAACTCCCCTTTTACATGTTCTTGTTTGTGTTTCCACCACATCTGAACAACCGTGAAGATTAGTCAAACTGCACGGATAACAAATTAAAACTTTATTTGTTTCAGGTTCAGTTTTCACAAATCTATAAACCACATCATTGTCCATGTGATGTTCTTAGTTTAGTTTATAGTTTACTTTCCCACTTTGTCTGAATTATGTGCCCTGATTTTTCTTTGGCGTCCACAGAGTTCAGTTTTCAGAATAAAATACAAAACAACTGTAACACAATAGCAGCTTCGTGGACAGATAAAACACTCAGAGATTAGAGATTATACAGATAAATGATAAACATAAAGAGGATCAACTTCACTTAACTCTCTGTGTGTGTGTGTGTGTGTGTGTGTGTGTGTGTGTGTGTGTGTGTGTGTGTGTGTGTGTGTGTGTGTGTGTGTGTGTGTGTGTGTGTGTGTGTGTGTGTGTGTGTGTGTGTGTGTGTGTGTGAGAGTGATTGAAAGTGCTGCTCTATTGTTTATCTGTTTATCTGATTTTTCTCAAATCTCCTTCTATATAAAATCTCCTTTCTTCCATCAGCTTATGACAAAAGATCCTGATGAACAATACGGAAGAAAAACAATAAACAAAAGAAACCACTGACAATCCGTGTATTTTGATATTTAAATCAAAAAGAATGTATGATACATGATTTTAAAATATATGATTAATAGGTGTGTAAATGTTTTTTTAAAAACTGATCTGAGGGCAGCAGACATGTTCAGGCATCACAGATAATGAAGAGTAAAATAATGTCTAACGGTTGAAATTGGCCGTTTTATTTTCTGCTGTCAGCACAGCTTTAGTACAACTTCTTGTGTTAAGTTGCAGTCAACACACAGTAAGAAACGCCCGTTTTAATTTCAGAAGTCTCTAATAAACAGGAGTGCAATTAATATAAATTCATGAGTTCATTTATGTCTCGGTGACAGGATTATACTTCCAGTGTCTATTGACAGTCAGAGGAACAGCAGCTTCACATTCATTCACTTATTTGTTGGAGGAAAATATGTCACTCATCGATGTATCTTATACCTGTATCATTTACCGTTGGAAATGAGCAAACGTCATCATTCAAAATTTTATTTGAGTAGAAGAGTAAATGTACGCTGCACAATGACCCATTTCACAATAATGTGCATCATATTACTGGACCACAATTATTGATTCATTTATGTTTTCATCACTTTAATGTCGCAGCTGGTAAAAGTGGAACTAATTTTAACTACTAAACACACGTCATCATTTATTTGGTGATTGTATTTTATATAAAGAGTCTGTAAAGTAACTAAAGCTGTCCCATAAATGTAATAAGCTCCCAGTTCTGACACGTGCCAGCACCATCTCCTTCAGAACCAGAACCAGAATAACTATATTCCCCTCTGCAATGTAATGGAGTACAAGTATAGAATAACATAACATGGAAATACTCAAGTTAAGTACTTTACTACTATACTGTACACAAGTAAGTACTTTAGTATTGTGCTAAAGTACAGTACTAGAGTAGATGTAGTTAGTTACTTTCCACCAATGCCTCTAATTTGCTAGAAAGGCACAGATATAAACTGGAAACGTGTTGGAAGTCTCTTGGAAAAAAACGCTTTTATTTTGTAGTAATGACAACAAAACAGAGAGAGTTTAAATGAATGAATTCCAATTAAATGCTTTGTAACCTAGAGAGAGTCAGTTCGCAGCAGGTCAGCTCAACAGGCGATAGTGTGACATCTGTCAGGCGAAATACAATTCATCATACATAAGGAATAAGGTTTCCAGGAATAAATGAAAATGAACAGTTACTGATTTTGTTTCAATTTGAGTTTTTGTTTCAAAGAAAGAAGATTCCTCAGAAAACTGTTCCTAAGACTGTTTCTAAACTCAACAACGACAAACTAAACTGTCTCACGACTTGGTCTCTCGTTTTCCTCTAATTAGCACCAAAGTACAGACGTGATTCCAGGAAACCTTCTAGGAAATTAATAGAGTCGCCTTAAACATGTCAGAGGAAAATGTTAAAGCAGACAGTGGAGACGGGGGGATCATATCCAGATCAAAACCTGCTTTGGAAGTAAAATGCGTTCAACGTCAGACTGTAACTTTTACTGTCAGGAGACAGTTGTCAGGAGGCTCATCCACTCACAATGGACAGTTAACAAATAAATTATTCAATTCTTAATTGGTTAATCCATCCATCAGTTGTCTGTCGCTTATCTGGGTCCAGGTATGGACGGCTTATTAGATAATGAGCCAGGATTCAGCCATCCATACACGGCTCCCAGTCACGTTAATTGATTAATCATATTACTACGAAGTATTGTTATATGCAGCTGGCAAGTACTGACAGGAATGTGACATAAATGTCAGTAAACTCGTGAACTTTCACGTTTTTCTTCCAACATTTTTCGACCAATGCGACTGCGTATAAGGAATCGAACTGTATCCTGCTTGGTAATAAAAAGGTCTCGAAACGTCTAATTTAATTTAATTTTGTGAACACTGCATAAACCCTGGAAAACTGGAAGTAAAAACAAAATGAAAAATGTAAAAATGATCTCTCTGTCTGCCCCTCTTCAGTTTCCCACCAATGGCAGTAATCAGATCCACATCCCGGCTCTGAGCGTCGACGGTCTCTCCACCCCTGTTGTCCTCTCGCCCGGCCCCCAGAAACCCTGAGCTCCCTGCCCACCTCACACAGCTCCTCACCGGGCACGGAACTCACCTGACAGTCCCCTGGCCTCCTGGAGGGTCGCAGGAGAACTGGATCTGGACTGACTCTGAAACCAGGAACCAGGAAGTGTTTAGGCGGCATCGCCTGACCGGTAAGACCGGAAGATTTGACGGTTTATGGGGAACTTTCACCGGTGGATCTGTTGACAGATGGAGAATCATGGTCGAAACCAGACAGAGATCAGTTCGGTGAACGCCGAGCCTCCGTCGAGCCTCCGAAGTCCTCCGCCGATCCTTAGACAGAATATTTCAAATGTGCAGGGAGCAGGTGGACGTCTGAGCTTCGTCCTCCTTAAAGCCTCCTCTCATTCCTTTCAGAGTCTCTGCAGCGACCCTCGAACAATATGATGAGGGGTTGTGGGGAAAACGGGAGGCTTCTCTTCACTTGAACGCGTCACGAGAAGCCGACAGTCTAAAGATGACGATGATGTATTTTTTCTTCTACTGAGAGCTGCAACTCATGATCTAACTTCAAGATAAAGATTTTTTTAACAGATGTAACTGTTGATGGTCTGCGAACTGTGAAAAATCTTCGAACCGTTCCTTCAGTCCGACCGTCAGCCTGAAAACAAACAGCTTCACTTTATAATGAGAGAAACTGGAACCAGATCGCGTTTGAAGTTTTTACTGGAGAAATAATGAAATGAAAAACATTCATTAAATATCACAACTGACATCTGGTCTTTTTTTTTTTTTTTTTTTGGATCGACTAACTGATTGAAGACCTGTTTCCTGTTGGTTCATCTCGACTCAAACAGGAAAGATATTTTTTAAATCAACTGAGGTTCTGATCGGAAAATGTTACCGCTGAAAACGACCTGAGCCTGATTAATCTACACGAGGAAACATGTGGACTCACTTTGAAATGCAGATTAATCTCAAATCTTTCCTGTGGGATCTTTTAATTTGTCTTTGTTTTTTTTAAGTGGGTATTTATTTCTGTTTCCTGTTTTCAGGGCACCTTTCTCTGCAGATTTTTTAATGTAACTCGACTGTTTTCGTGACAGTCATTATGGGTCTTGGCTGTAACGGGCGTGTGTGATTGTAACACTCCCAGATGACTTTTTTCCTGGTGGAACGGTTCATTTCAGCACCGACAGCATCATTTTGTAAACTCCCCTCTGCTGGATTCCTTCAGGAACGACTTTTAGAGCCGTTTAACGGTTTTTGCTTTGCTCTTATTGGCCACTTTTTAAGGCCAAGCCTCTCGAAACTTATGCATGGCTTGTTATTGGACTGAACTCCGCGGCATTAATTCGAACCGACCAATCGCAGAGCAGGGATGACGAGGATGAGAATGATGATGATGGCGGACTTGAGCTGCAGACGCTCAGATTTTCATCCCTCATCAGGAGTTTTTTACTCAGCCGCAAGTTATTTCTCTATAAAAGTCTCTATATGGCACCGATTGTATATTTTCTAAAAGAGTCGAAACGTCCGAACTGAACTGAAGTGTCGTCCTGTGACTCTACAGCGGTGAAACCGTTTGGATCTAAAGGTTTTACGACGTTTGACGACACATTCCTTTGGCTTTAAAATGTCGATAGATGTGTTTGTTTTATCGATTATTAACTGACTATCATTTCAATCTCAGCATTCATTCCAGACGTACGGTAGGTTTTGGTTGAGCAGATCTGATGGATTACTGCTTTTTGTTCCTTAGAGCCTCGGTTTCACGTCCTTGTAATTCTGCAGTGATGTTGCCACGAGTCGAAACAGTTTTCGTGTGAACCTTCATTTCCATCCAGATCCGTACTCACTCTCTTTATCCGGGGACTGGATGAGATGTCAGTGTTTTGAAGAAGCCGCAAGGTTTTTCCAAAATAGTTTTAGACGCCTGACTTGGAAAAAAACTTTCCAACTTCAACTTTCATCTGAAGCCTGTGATTCAACTTTCAGGCAGGAGAGGGAAATGACTTTGGTGCGTTGGAAGTTTTTGGGTTGCGGAGGTGATTAAAGGGTGAAAGTAGCTCAACTCTTTGAGAAAGCACAGTGAGGCTGGATTCTTAGACTCAGTCACACCGAAAGAATTCAGCTCATTTGACCTCGAAGCTTCATTCTTGGCCTTGGAAACAGCAGTTACTCATCATCCAGGTATCACATGACAACTACACCGTCTTTCTGACAATTGGGTGACTCCATCCACTGAGGCAGGCCACAACATGTGGTTGAAAGCTTCAGAGAGAACAAGTAAGTGACCTTTTGCTGAGAATTTGTCAAAAAGTCGATCACTTTCAAAAGAATCACCAATATCAGTGGATTTACTTGGCGAGATGAAGTAAAAACACGCCGTGCTTTCTCAGAGAGTCCAACTTTGGTGAACTTAGAATTCGCGCCGTTCACCAACAGTCATAACAGAGCTGACCTTGAAGTGGACGGAGAGTCCAAAATGGAGGAAGCTACTGTAGCTTCTTATCTGTGTCACTGCTGTCAGAGTGTGAACTGCTCCAGAGCAGAGATGCAGCTTTGTTTCAAGGTAACTGGTGGCAACATCGAAAGCTGCAGAAAATGAGCTGCAATGTTCCACGAACCATCAAGTTTTAGTTTTCTGTTCCCAAAAATCCAAAGTCAGGATGAACCGTCTGTGGACCGACACTGACACGTTATGGTTCCTCTAAAAAGACTGTTGTTCTCGTCGTCGTTGTCGTCGTCGTTTGTGATGCCAGCTGAGCTCTGTCGTTGCCAAGGTAACCTGACCTGACTGTTGCCGACCTGCAGGTTGCTGCTGTTGCTGTTGTTGCTGAAGCTCCTCGTGATGACGCTGTTAACGTGTTTCTATGCTTCTGTGTGTGACGGCGAGGCTGCTGAAACACACACACACACACACACACCGGACCATCAGGAACTGAGTGGGGCTGAAAGTCAGTGTTTTCAGATGTGACTGTTTTCACCTCAGCTGCTGTTGCCGGCTTTTACCAGTCGTCAGTTTCTGGCTGAGTGAAACTGAAGCTGTGAGTAAAAACACCGGGCGCCAGCACCGGTGCGCCCTCTGCTGCGTAGCTGCTGTATCTGTGTATCCGCGTACGAGGCTGCGCAACCTCGGACGGGTCAGAGCGTCCGTGCTGGTCAGAATGATTTGGCTCAACAGTGCAGTTTCAGGTGCATCACATAAAATCCAGGTGAGATCTGAGACTCACTCACACACAGTTTGTGTCTCCGTACGGTCGGATCCCAAATCTGGTTATAGTCCACCTCTGTTAAACAAAATGAAAAATGTCCAACGCAACATCCTAAAGCTCAAGGTGAGGTCAAATGTCCTCTGTCCTACCAACACTTCCAAACTCAAAATATTCAGTTTACTATAATGTACGAACAAGAAAATTCTTATATTTGAGCACCTGGAAGAATCACATTTGCTCCCCTAAAAAATGACTTAAGTATAAAAATAGCTGATTATTAATTTTGTCTCGATTCGACTGATCATCGAAGATCTAGAGCTGATGCACCTGAAGCTGTTTGCCAACAAAAAAGTGCCAAAAGAAGAAGAACAGCTTAGTAGCTGAGTTACAACAGTTTAGCAACCTTTAGGGTTTCTTACTTTTGCATTTGGTAGAGACAGATGTGTTTGCACCTTTTTAAACATCTGGCTAGAATGTTTCTTGGATGCACTGACTCGTTTTGAGATTAGACAGCTGTCTGATCTGATCTCTCATCTCTATCTAGGACTGAGCGAGTCCAGGACAGTGTGTTGTGTTTAGACCGGCTCCCGATTCCTAACGGTTCTGTCGTTAGGAGCCTACAGCTGATGTACTCTTGACATTTCAACCGTCAACAGTCAGTGTTGAATGGCACACTCGAGTCGATCGCAGTGTTGGAACTCTGCGAATCCGGGTATGTCATGATCCAGCCTGAGTTGTTATTATTTAAAGTCTTTGTGTCCGAAAAGTGGAACAATTTTCTGATGGGGAAAGAGGAAACACTGACATAAAAACAGACATAAAAAGTCTGAATTCAGCCTCAGATCAGTTCCTGGCGGTGTGATTTCCCAGCCTCGGCGCTGACATAAACGCAGCTCCAAGCCATCGTGTTCGACTGTTCTCTCCTTTACAGCATGAATCTATTTTTCTATTAGAGACAACGTGTTTATATTGTGAATAAAGGTTAAAGAGCGACGAAGCCTTAAGGATTTCAGAGCTGCAGCAGAATCTCGATTGTTTTTAGGAAAATATACCTGCAGCGTGCGTCTCTGGAAGCCGGACTGTGATGAAGAATAAGCCATTTGTTGTGAAAAGACGAACCCTGTGCGCAGAGCATCAAGCTAGGGATGAAGGCTTGAGTCCGACGGCTTTGGAGCGTTAAGATAACATTTCTCTCACCAGCAGAACATGAAGAATGTTTTTATATTAATTAGCGACAGCGTTGCGTTCTGGGGAATGTCCAGACTCCCGTTTTTTAAACTTCCCGCCGTCCGGGGCGACGTTTGCAGGAAAACTGTTGGGTTTGCTGGAAGTTGACTTCAAAAACTGATGTGCCACTTTGAACAGCAGCTCTTGAATCATGGGTAACGACGACTGATGATCAGTCAACGTATTGATGCTTTGTCTTTTTTATCAGAAGGAATGTTGCTGCTTCGCTGGAGCGGTTGAAAACAATATCCCAGTATTGATTAGGGTCAGTCAGCTCCGATATCGATATATATTTCGATATAGTAAATGTGCTGGAAAATCGGTGTAATTGTTAGTGTTTTTAGGTAATCCAACGAGTTCAGTACCCGACAAATTAGAGTAACTTCATCGAATGGATGACAACAATTAATCAGTATTTCTATAAATCGGTGCATTGATTCATTATCGATTTGCTATGAAACAAGAGATATTAAACGTGGCAACATTTCGGACATTTGACAAATGTACGTTGTCTCGTTACATGTAACGTCATATGTAGCTGCCGCTAACAACTATTTTCATTACTGAGAAATCCGGATCCATTGATTACTTTTTAGGTTTATACAACGTGGGTAAAAAATTAACTGCCCGTCCCAGTTTCACGGAGTCCAAACCAACAGCCTAGAAACAGAGATTCAAACACAGCGGAGAAACTACCACCAGAGAATGGATGGATCTTCTGGCTTGATATCTGAATTACTAGATTCACTCATGATCAAAGTTGATTCAGTTTATTTTCTGTCCATCGATTTAAAAATGTGCAAAATCAAAGACATGATTCAGTCAGATGTGGCGACAAGCCGTATGTGAGTCTTCAGTAACTTACTTTAGCTGATTTAATCAGTGTGTTAGTTAGAAGGATAAAACGATGTGATGATATCACAAAATGATTCTGCTCAAAGTCAATATTCAATTACTGCCCAGCTCTTCGCTGCACTTCCAGAAACTGTACCTGTTCCTTTGTTTTCAATGGTAAAATTTGTATGTGGTTATGTTTTTTTTTTTTTTTTTGTGGTAAAATGTTTAAAAAGCATTATTTTCCCAGGAAACAAAATCAAAGCATCAATCAAAAATATATATATTTTAAAGTGAAGTGAAATTATAACTTTTCTACATAAAGGATTCCACAGAAGAATTCAGCAGAGAAAAGATAGATGAATAAACTGGAGACATTATCTCATAATTACAGGATACAGACTGGATTTCTGTCTGTAGGGGAGGTGGGTGATTTTAACATCACCTGCTCTGCTCAGTGATTTTAATCCCCAGTATTAACTAGAGCCACCGTGACGTCCCGTTTCCCCTCCTGTCATTTACATCCCCTCCGGAGCCTCGTCCTTGGACTTTAAAGTGGGTCTCTGAGTTTTTTCCGTCTGCTGCATTTTAACAGCTCACACTTGACTTTTGTGTGAAAATGGAGGAAGTTAAATCTGATAGACGGAAACATGCCGACACCAACCTGTAGGCCTGTTTGGGAACCGATGAGAGCCACAACTATCAGTGGATCTCTGTGATACTCTCTGTGAAACTTGATGATTTTCACTCCAGTTCACCGACGTAGTATCCTTGCCTCCCTGTCCGCTCTCCCCCAAACCTCACCCAGCCCCGTCCGAACGGGGCTTAAGTCATAATTAAGGCCCATGGAAGTCATGACTTTGAGGTAATGTCTCCAGTTAACGGATTTTTCTTTGATGGATCTGATACACGTCCTACTGCTGTGACAAAGTACCAAATTAAAACTAAGTAGAACTGGCACAACACTTTTTCACGCGTCCATATATCCAGCTCAAAGCAGACTCGGGATCCGTTTCCCGGAGCTGATTTGTGAGCGCCGCATATACGCAGATTGCAAGCGGTGGCAGCGTCGCGCGTTACGAAAGATGGTGGCTGACACGCCGCGGATCCATTTGTCCCGCGGAACTGCCGCACGCTCCGGCATCGCTCGCAGGCGTGGCGTTTGTTCGCATGAACGAGATGTGAGAGGAAGGGATCTCGCGGCCGGTGTTCACCAGGTGAGGTGAAACGGGCCCCGGCCTCTGGTTTAGCTCACCTGCTGCGTGGACGTTCTCGCTCAGCTCTGATGTCCGGTGAGGGACAGTCTGTCGCTGTCCGGAGCTTTCTGTCACCGAGGAGACCGACACAGCTGCCGTTGCTGTGGAGACGACTCCTGAGCTGATCCAAAATCTCCAAAGTGACTCGATTAAACAGACGCTGAAGCTTTCTGAGCGGACGGTTGTTGCAGCAGTGCTCTCTGCTAAAGATGTTTTTCGGTTCAGGGTCTCCGAGCTTCAGAGAACACCTGAGATAAACCCGCATGGCCCAAAGTATGTGGACAAATGAGAACCAAAGGCCAACCCACACACAAAGATTGGCCTCGCAATCAAATACTAATCAGGTTTTCTGGATCGATCCAACTTTTCAAGGGTGGGGCTTTTTGTGAACTCAACCATTTCAAATTCCATGTTGTAGCCCCCCCACCCTCGCAAAAAACTTAGAGCAGACAGAAGCAACTTAGCAAAAAGGACGGACGTTCCCCCAGCCCGTGTTACGCCCTTCCCGCTGCCTTTCAACAAGAGCAGTAATTTATTAAAAGGTGACACGGTGACGACGAACCGAAGCAGTGAAACTCAGTGAAACTCAGGTGAAGAGCGACAGTTTGAAATATTTGAGTTCGATCAACCCACAACGTTGCTAGGGGTTGATCGGACTCAGTGGCACCGACGCGTCGCTCACGTCTCGTTTTCAATGTGCAAACACGACACTGGAAATCAGTGGGATTCCTTCATCTCACACTTCAAGATAAAAACGAGAAAATGTGTCGTCATTTTCCATTTTTAATGCCCACCAAAAAAAGGACAAATCTTCTTCATCGAATGAAAACACAATAGTCCACATACTTTTGGCCATGTAGTGTATATGTATTGTCACTGTATCTACTGTAAACACAGGAAGCTGCTGAGTCTGTGGAGTCAGTGCAACTGTCCCACGGGCCCTTGCAGCAGGATGAAGTCAGTCCAGAAAGCTCTGGAAGCGGTCGCCTGACTTGTCTCCTCCCTGCACTGAAGCGACTGTCAGACCTATAAGAGCTACCTTCTAATTGTAAACAGCTTTTCTATCTGCAGGTTAATGTGGAAATGGTTTCTGTACATAGATGAAATATGAATATAATCTGAACACACGAATCTATATCTTCTGTACCCGTGTGACAGGCCTGACCAATGGGCTGAGGAGTGTTCATGATGTGTCGTTTCCGTGGCCAGTCGTCGCTGTCAGATCCTGCACGGCCCCTCCCCTCCTCACCTGTGATTGGTTGAGGGGTTTATTGATGTAAAGGGGCGGGGCCTGCTTTTATTTTTCTGAGACAGACTCTACGTGTCCCGAATGTTATTTACTGGAAAAACTAAAACAAAAGCTATTTTTGATGGACACGACTTTAGGTTTTGTTGGTGTAAATGTCCTACAGAAGATTCATCTTGTTTTCTACGAGCTAACACACACAAGCACACGCATGCACGCACACGCTGCGAGGACGATAATAAAACTATTTTGCTCTGTACAGTCTGGTCTGTCTCACCTGATGTTACAGGACACAGCGTTTCATCAGTGTTCAAGGATCATGTCTCCAAAGGCTCATCGCATTTTAATGTTCACGCGAAAATGAACGATTTTCTACATTTTATCTTCACGAAGCCATAAATTCAAAGGTTATAAGAAACTAGCGCTCAGTAGAGCACAGACCTCCGCCAAGCTGAAAACACCCGATCTCGCAATGATAGAGAAACTGATCAAAAAAAATCCTGGATCAGACCCTTTAACCGGATCGGCCCCAGAGTGTAGCGGGCTCTTCCCCGGCCCAAGATCCATCCCTTCACCAAGTTTGGTGCTAATCGGTTCAGAACCTTTAGCGTAATCCTGCTGACAAACAGACAAACCAACGGAAGAACACGGAGGTAACTGCAACAACAAAGGCACTACTGAAGCTTCACCCGCAAGTTTCCGTGTCACCAGCCGTCAGCTTCGGAGAAACGCTGTGAGGCTGCCGCTCTGAACAGCGTTTATTACTCCCGGAAACAAAAGCCACAGATAAGTTTATGAGGTTTGGCGCGTGGCTCCGTTTCTGAATCTGGTACAGCGTCGAAAACAAAAGAAACGCGGGAGGTAACTCCTTTTTTTTTTCATTTATTTTGAAAAACGTTAAACGTGCACATTGCCCACGATCCTTACTGTAAGAATGAAGTGGTGTATGATCAATGAGGGGAAAGTGAACAAACGTCTTCCAGCGTCATTACAAAACGCTGCAACCTGCATTCATCAAACGAGTCGATGAAGACGTTTAATACAGGATCCGTGGCGGAGGTTCTTGGGTGTGAATTTACCACCTCTGTCTCTAGTGCCGGGCTCAGGTGTATTAACAATGCCTGCGCACGGAAGCCATTCATGGACCATCGGAACCGGTATTTATGAAAGCAGAATGTGTCGCCTCAGGCAGACCTCAGACCAGCGTAGGCAGTTTTTTAGAGCTGAGGTGGAGATTAAATATCAGCTGAGAGACGTTACCTCATAGTCAAACACTTTTGCCTGATTGACGGTGTGTCATTAGATCAAAGGTGAATATATAGACTGGATTCATTTGAAAACATTTCTGAGTGATAGTATTTTCCATGTTATTGGTCTTTTCATTCGATCCTGAATTGTGAAGGTTTTTCTAAGTGTTTTAACGTGAGCGTCGCAATCATCCCGCCGACGTTTGATGACGGCGAGGAACTTATCACCGTGATAGTCTACAGACAAATATCCTCAGCCGTTCTGCTGGAGAAACCTCGCTGATGTTACAGTTGGTGAAACTGCGCTTCTTCTTCTTCGCCGCCCTTTGATTGGCCGATGAGCGCCGGAGCAGCACCGGGGATGAAATGAGGCTCGTCCACGTGTCCGGCTCCACAGTGACTGAGGTCTATAAAACGCACAGCTTCACAAGTCTAATGAAACTAATGTGTCTACTTATTTCTGTCCTTTAGTAGCGAATCCAGTCCGAGTCTGGTCCCTGGAGGTCCATCCATCAGTGGGGAGGGTGACCACCAGACCTGCCACACGCACTGGTACATCCCGAGTTTCTACCTTTTTTGATGCAACTCCACCAGATATCTGGTCACCCAGCGAAGGAAACTAGTTTTGGCTGCAGTTCAGTGTTTCCTCTCGTAGTCCTGTTGCAGTGTAGCCACTGATGTCCAGACAACTGTCACTGGGTCAGTGTGATACTGAAGGAAAGTTAAAAACGGGGAGATTCTGAATGAAGTTCTGCAGCCTCCTTTACCTCTGGTTTCTCAGTGGATTTCCGGAGCTTTATTGTGGAGGGACATCAGAGATAACGACGTCCTCAGGGAGTGGACCTCACACTGAATCGCATCAACATCTGTCTCACGTCTCTGTGTTCAGATCTGACTCAGTTAGGACTCTGAGAAGGAGGACGATTGCTTGAAGCAGAATCCCTCTGAGAAAACACGCTGAGGAACAGAAGCTGATAGGATCTTCAATTACAACCGTGGATCAGAAACTCATCCGTTTACCTGTGATCACAGGTCAGGTGATTTCAGACACAGTCTGCTGACTCATCAGCCATGATGACCTGACGCCTGATCAGTGAGCTGTCGCCATGACGACCACACACCCGCCGGCGATCGATGCGATTTACCCCGGAGCTGAAAAATAATGCTCAGAAACACAACGAGCAAAACCTCAGACACTTTATTTTATCCCCAGTTCATCGAGATTCATTTGAAAGCGTTTAAAAGGAAGGAAGAGACTTGAAAAAGGAGAGAAAAACTACTACGATTTGTTATATTTTATGAGATGATCCTGTGTTAAGGTTCAAAATTTTAGTCTCAGATATGATCAATAACTGCAGCTGTTAGATAAATATACGTTAGTGCAGTAAAAGTACCACATTTTCCTCAGAAATGCAGTGGAAGTAGAAAGTAACCGAGAATGGGAAAACTTAAAGCGCAAACCTCAAAATTTTACTAATGTAGGCGTCTTGAGTGAAACGTAAAGTTTTACAGCCGATGAGCTTGACAGCAGCCTGGCGCGGCGCTCTCAGTGCGGACTGTGACGGCGCCCGACCTTACGGCCGGGAGTCGTAATACCTGTAGACGCTGCTCAGGGCTGGAGGAAAAAAACCTGTGCAATGTTCACATTCGCAAAACCCGCGTTAAACGTCAGTCACAGGTGAGGTGGTAAAGCGCGGAGCTTCTTGTAGAACAGACACACAAATACACCACCACAACCTAAAGATAATTCGAGGTTGGGTCACTGAATAAAGTTCGGTCCCTCAGAGGTTTACCCGCCATTTCCAGTTTCGGCAGGAGGGCAACGTATTTACCAAACCTACGACCTTGACTTTCAACACTGCTGCTGAAGAAAAGTCGGAACTGGAACTGGTACAGTGGAGAAGCCATCGGTAGAAATGGGCAGTCAGGAGCCCGTTTCACCAAGAAACAAAACTAATGGGAGGTCGAGGCTGCACTTCCACCCTTTTGACTTAGGAGTTATTTTCTATTGTTCTATATAGTTTAGCTTTTGTTTCTGGGTAGAAATGGGCTCCCGTACTGTCCGAGCCGCGGTCAGTAGAATACGACTCTTAAAAAAACTACAACAACAAATAATTTAATAATGGCCCATAAACCACCGCCCCGTCGGTTACTGTTGCTAAGGCTGTCGAACGCACGCCAGCACATGGCGCCAGGCTGGTGGATTAGCCCCGGCGCTAACCGCGCGGCCGCGGCGGGGGACAGTTCCGACCAGCTTCTGCTGTTGTGTCACGCGTCTGTGGCAGTTGGTTGGCGAACAGCGGTCGTGTGGACCAATGAGCTGGTCGGTTTGTATCAGGGGTGAGGTTGCATTTCGTTTCGGCGCGTGTCTGTTGACGTGTCTGTGGTTCTTCTCACCGCGTCTCCGACTCGGAGGTTAAACGACGTGAACGAATTGTAGGAATTCAAATGTAAAAACCTTCGCTCTGAACTTTTTATTTATGCCTTAGCTGCTCACACTCTCTAAGTCGTGACCGGATAATTTGCAGACGGGTTCAATACTTACAGCACCTGGCGTGTAGTTCAGGGGCCATGGGAAAACGGAGAGACATGTCGCGTCGCGATAACCGAGCTGATGATATCTGTATCGGTATCATATCTATATTTTTATCGTGGTTGTGATCTCAGAGTCCATGTTTCCCCTTCCCTCACCCCAACGCACGCACACACGCACGCACACACACTGATGGGAATTAATGCCTACTTCAGTGTTAATCCAAACTAAGCTGGATTTCAGAGGCAGCAGGATTGTTTTCACTCAGCGGGAGATCAAGCTGTGAAACACACACGCAAACACAGTTGTAGTCAAAATCCTGTGAAGTAAATTTATCATTATTTTTCATAAATCTACTGAAGATAACACAAGACAGGCTCAGGTAAAACGCAGGACGTGTGACCTCGAATCATCAATCTCACAGGTATGAAGTGCTGAAGACATGTTATTGTAAAATGAAACACCTGACAGTTTATTTCGTGTGAATAACCTTTAAATTGCATCTCCGGTCTTATGGGGTAACACCGAACGTACGTTGTGTATATGAGTGGTGGTTTTTACCAGATATATTCAAATAATCTGCTGTAGCTCCGTTGGTCCAAATTCAAGAACGAGAGAAACGACATCCGCCCTAAAACTGCTCGGCAGAGCAAAGTCGTTCCCTCCGGAACAAACTCCGCTGCATGAAAAACCAGAAACAGACAGAAACCAGCTTCTTCAGAGAGATCGCGAGGAAAGAAACGTGACAACGTGTGTGTGTGTGTTGTGTGTTATCATCTGGGACTAAAGCCAGACACACACACACACACAGGGGCTCAGAGTACAGGCTGACACACATTCACAGATAAAACAGGTTGGCAGGAAAAACAGCTTGGCATTGTGGGAGAATCTGGGCTGAGTAGACAGGACAGGAAAAGTTCCGACCGGAGCGCGTTGGAACCCGGTTCGGCTCGGTTCAGGGGGACGCAGTGCGTTCGGTGCGGTTCTGGCTAAACGCTGCAACGCACCGGTACCTGACTGACAACGCGAACTCTACCGTGGCACAAACTGATGTAGCAGCAAATATTAGATTCACACTGTGAGACCAACATTCATAAGCCGGAACCGGACCTGTAATAAAAGGGTCGCAACAGGCCGCGATGTCGTTGTCAGCAGATCCACGTGGGGTTCCTCCCCCAGGAAAACGTCGTGTCGTCTGACGAGTCAGAAATATTACCTGGAACAGTAAAGTACCTTCCCATTGCATCGACGGAATCGTACGAGCTGCCACGGCGGGCGTCGAGGTGGTGCAGCAGTGTCGCCTCGCGGCAACGGGGTCGGAGGTTCTCCGGTTCTGTCTGCGTCTGCGTGGGCTGTGTGTGGATGCGCGTCGGCCCCGTGACTGTCAGCTGGGATTGGCCCCTGGCTCAGCCCTCAAGGAGAAGCAGGTGTAGCTGATGAACGAGCGGATGGATGGATAATACAGGGAATGTCAACATCACGGAGGTCTATGGGCATTTTTCAGTTGCAGCACCACCAGTGACCACTGGGACAAACTCGCAGCAGGACAGAGTGGAGGGCGGGAGACCATTTCCGCTGGGGACGGGGGGGACATGCCCCACTTATTTTTGGAAATCCTACGCCCGCCCCCTCTTTTTTTATTGTTTCAGGTAGATTTGCTCATTAAAGTCGCTGCCAGTAAAATCTTCATGCTGAGTGGGTTTCCGTCAGGATGTAACGCAGATCTGAACCTAATTTCCCGAAAATCAGCAAAAGATAATGCGAATTAATGTGTCAGTGACAGAGCTCAGGTCAGAGCTCGGACGATGGGGAACCGTGTGGAGAACGTGATGGAAATCTGACGTTTCTGCTGGTTCCAGGTGTTGACGTGAGGGAGGTTCCAGTCTCCTCACGGCTCCTCGAAGGTCCGATGGTTTCCTCTCTTCACGCGCCTTCCATCGCATTTTGTCGCGTTTTGCTTCTATCCATCTTTTGCCTTCGTCCACCTCGACCAACCGCGGAAACTTGTTTTTGCGACGTTTCGAGATCTTGTCAAACTTCCAGCGCTTCCGCTCCGGTTCTTTTATGCAGAGACTGAAACTGTCCAGCTGTTGAGATCCACATGAGAACGGGAGCACGTAGATTATCACCTCGTGAATGGCAGTCTGTTGTCTGCCCTGGGTTTTACCTCTCAGGCTACATACAGGCAACGGCCCGACCCTCTGATAGGTGGAGTTCATGTTTTCTTTTCTCAGGTCAAACGGAACGGCTGGATCTAAATGTTTTATAGCACCGGTGTTCTTCTAACAACTTGCGAGAAATAAACAGGAACCAAACATTAAATATGAGATGAGTCAGTAAAGTGATGGGTCACTGTGATGATTCTAGAAAAGCTACACACTCGCTGTTTATCTACCACGAGGAGCCGAAGCTCTGAATCATCCCCATCTCCTCAGCGTGGTCATCCTCGTCTTCGTCGCTCTAACAGTAACTCTGACTCAGACTGAGGATTTCCTGGTCCACCGTGACATCACCGATGAAGATCTCCCGCACACCGATCTGATGTGTGTCCCAGCGGTTCGTTGACCGGTTTCAGTCCCGAGTGCCTGTGCGTGCTCAAGCCGAAGCAGCAGGTCACGTCAATTCTGGCTTCAGCCAATCAGATGCTCGGGTTTTGAAAAGCTGCCGCTTCGGGCTTCATCTACAAATAAGGTTCAAAGAGAAGAACATCGAGTTGCTCGGATGCCTCACATTTAAACGTAATGATCATTTTGCAGGTTTTGCCTCGACCTCCGTCGACGTTGGCCGCGTCGGCCTGACCGAGGACTCGGCGGGTTCGGCCGGGGACTCGGGTTTTGGTCCCGGTCTCTGTGCAGACAAGGTGTTTGCTTTTCAAACGTTTCTTTAAAAAAAAACGGATTTCAAATTTGCAGCTTGAAGCTCAGAGACTAAATGTCCGGGGAGGACTTTAACGCGTTCATCAAACAAACCCAGAGTCATGAGCCCCGAACGACCAAACTCTGTACGAGTTTCTGATGATTTGTACTCAAGAGCCGAAGTTTGGCTTGGAAGCGAGAGACGCCATAAAGTCACAGGTTTGTACAGGTTATTTTCCTCATGTATTAACATTGATATCATCTAGCAAACAACAAGTTATTCTTAAGTTGATGTACTTGATGATGCTGCATTATAATGGACTAGCCCAAGAATCACCGAGAATTTTCTTGGCAGAGACCTGATCCGATGTTACATCAAAAAGTTCAAACACAAAGCTTCCATCTTCACCACAAACAGCTGTCTGTCGCCGCATTATCTTTCGCTGACGGTCAGGAAAGTTCCTCGTATACGAAACCGCCTCTTTTCTGTGTTTTTGCCTGGAATTTGCAGAGTGGAAGGACTGTTTGCAGCCCTGATCATCGCCTGCAGGCTTCCTCACAGGCTGCATGCAGCCCCGTCAACCTCCACCGAGAAGGTGGGGCAGCATTTTAGGGGTGTCCCGCCGCTGCTTGCGGAGTTAAACTGCTTTCTGAGGAGCTCGGATCTTCTCCCGCCTGGACCCCCCCATCCTCGGTTGGAGGTCGCGGCCCCCGCCGGTGTCGGGTCAAGCGTTCAGCCTCTACTCCGGCAGGCAGAAGTCCCATTAATGTCGTCTTTTTGTAAAGGCATCTAGTCGACGCGTGATGAGGACGTGACCTCCGCGTCCTCCTGACCGAGGCCTCCTCCTCGTCCATGCAGAAGAACGTGCGCTGATGTTTTTGCAGTTCTTACGGTGTCAGCGTGGGCGGGTCAGGGAGAGTTACTCAAGCGCTGTGCGGAGGTGCAGTTACGAGGTCACATTTACCTGATAGTTCACGTTACGTTCGGGTCAAACCACCAGGCAGCTTCACTGGCTGAGAGCATCGGTAACATAATGTCCATTATTCTGAAAGGGGCCGTTTCTGCTTTTGTGGTTCGACTGAAGGAAAGTGCTGGATACTGGACTTTCACTCCTTGTCCCTCGTTGTCCCTCGGAGCAGAGTATTTGTACCAGTCAGTACTTTTACTCCGTCCTCCGCTGAGGGAAACACAGAGGGACACCACAGAAGAAGAGACGAGGGAGACAGAGACTCAGACACAGTCATTAGGAGAATCTGGAGCATTACGTCATGGTAGCAGACCCCCCCCCCGCAGCATCCGACCTCTTATTGGTCCATCACCCATTGGCCTATAAATCTCATTGGCTGAGCTGGAGTCAGCTGCTGCGGACCTGACAGAGGACAGGAGAGAGAGAGCGAGAGGGAGAGAGAGAGGGAGGGAGCGAGGAGGGAGGGATGCTTCCGATAAAAGCGGCAGCAGGACCGAGTCCGCCCTCATCCGGATCAACAAAACCCAAATAAACCGGAGGACCTCCCGCTCCGACCGGACTCTGCTTGTTTCTGCCGGACTCCGTCGGACCCCGTCGCACTCCGGCCGGACCGTGGTCCCGCTGCGGCTCGGAGACGCGGAGCAGGAGGAGCAAGGTGAGAACATGGGCGTCCGTCCTCCAGCAGAGTCTCGGGTCTCTGAGAGTCAGCTGTTCGAGTCCGGTCCCGTCGGCGAAGTGACGGCAGGGTTCGGGCCGCCGGTGCCGGTTTGTCCCGTGGTAAACACAAAGTTCGGCGCGAGCGGTCAGAGATGCTGCCACGTTACTCTGAAATGCGGGTTTATCTCAGGACCCCGATGCCAAACATCGAGACCACTTCGCCAGGGTCGCACTGGAGCTGTTGCTGGCGGAGGGAAGCGGACTGAGGAGAACCCGCTTTGGGTTCCAGCTCAGACCAGAGCAGCTCCGCCACCGGTACCACAGAGTCATTCAGCGCCGGCTGAATTAAAGGAGGAGTTCGGCATTTCCGGGGTTCCCTGAATGTGTCCTGTGCGTTCGGTACAGAGTCAGGGCGTGGTTAGCTTAGCTTAGCATAAAGACTGGAATCGGGGGGAAACGGCTAGCCTGTCCAGAGGTAACAGACGCCGCGCTGGAACTACTTCTTGACGAACCGCAGCGTGTCCATCCGCCCCCTGCGCTGTCCCCGGCTACGGCGCCGGTCGGCGGGTTCGGCCGGGGACTCGGGTTTTGGTTCCGGTCTCGGTGCAGACACAGTATTT
Organism: Xiphias gladius; assembly: GCF_016859285.1. Lineage (NCBI taxonomy): Eukaryota > Metazoa > Chordata > Actinopteri > Istiophoriformes > Xiphiidae > Xiphias > Xiphias gladius. The sequence goes on along the minus strand of NC_053417.1, from coordinate 29,725,840 downwards.
GCTTTTCAGATGTTTAAAAAAAACAAAACAGATTTCAGATATGTCCCGGGAGGACAGAGTGAGCTCAGACGTGTCCACGGCTGAAACATGGACCGGGATCTGAGTCCCTCAGTCTCTGCTGGTTCGGTTTGTCCAGCCTGAAGTTGGAGTTTTAGGCTAATGGGAGGCCAGTGGTTTTAATGTGGGGCTAGCAGCAGCTACTTACTGGCTTTCTCAAGAGCTTTTGATCACACCACACAGTCTTCATCAGCGGGTAAAGTTTGCTCAGTTGTCAGGTCGACAGCGTCGAAAGACCGAGCGTCAACCTGGGACACCACTCAAAGGCCACTTACTGTAGTTTTGAATCAGCAGTTTCTCCTCCTCCTCCTCTCCTCTACTCTCTCTCCTCCTCCTCCTCTCTCCTACCCCCCCCCCCGCGAGACTCACGGATTCACGGATGGCAAAGTGACGGAGATGAGGAGGGAAAGTAGGATGAGTTGAGTTGTCGTTGCGTAATGATTCTTCTGAAAGTCCTGGATGGAAGTAGGTCAGAGTTTCCACAGTAACAACAACTCTGCCGCTTTATATAATCGCTCCTCGGCTGCTTTTCCTAACCTGCTCAACTCTCAATTAACCCTCGCGTTTCCTCCCGGGGCCCGTGAAGATTTTTCCGTCTCGGACTGGGTTCTTTGCTGTGAGAAACCTGTTCGGCCTCAGCCGGAATCGCAGTGTGTTTTGAACACAGCAGGGGTCCGCGGGTGAGACAGAACCTGAAGGACCCCTGCTGAGAGCAGGACTCTCCTCCGTTACCGCTGAGAGTCTGAAATCCTAGTTTGCTGGGTTTTTTCTTTTTAGCTAGTACTTTTTGATCAAGCGAGGATTGCTAATATGAAATGTGTGTTAAATCTTGTGTTTCTACATCTAGTTGAAGACTAAGGGACCAGCCTTTTGAGAACGTGTTGTTTCTGAGGGGTTTGTCGGACAGGAGGAAATGAGCCTCAACGACAATTCGTACAAAACAACGTCCTGCAGAAAACACACCGTGGACCGAGCTGAGTTTTACGTCACAGCCCGGTCTGAGTCACACCACAGTTCGTGACAACATGTGAACAATGGAGTCACCGACCAAAGTTTCTGACCTGCCAGAAATCGATCGGGTGATTAATCGGGCGCTGCGACCTCAAACTAAACGTCGAGCGTCAGGCCATCTGGTGGAAAGTGGTTGCGGACGAACGGTTCGAAGCCGTCGCCGGTTTGATCCGTACGGTTTCTGTCCGTCTCGAAGGATCGTTGCGCTCTGTCTCAGCGTGGCGCGTTTCCCATAAATGCGGCCGTTGTGGCCAACTCGACACCTCTGCTGTAGAGATTCGGGGAAACGACGACATTAAGACAGCGTGTACTGGGGCAACCGGCGCCGGTGTCCTACAGCGTCTTTACAGATAAAGGTTTCAAAGGGTCGTCTCTGAGTCTGACCCAAGGTAAACGCAGAATCTAGCCGCCAGGAGCCCAGCGAGTCTAAATAAAAAGAATGATCCTTTAAGACTTTGCATTAAAACGGTGATCAGCTGATTTCTTTCACATTAGTTTTCATACAAAACACTGAGGAATACGTCTGGTGGCACGTCGTCGTCGTCGTTCTGTGGATGAAATAACACGTGTCATCAAACAGGCAGAGGATTCAGCTCAGACCAATATGAAGCAGCAGTCCGGCAGTGGGTCTTGACTTGAAATCTTCATAATCTCATTTCTGAGACTAACAGCGTGGGCCGGTGCGTTCCACGCTGTCGTCCCCTCCCACCTGTGTGTGTCCGTCTGTCCGCTCCGAGTTAATCAACCGGCGTCTCCCGCTCTCCTCCAATCGCATCCTCTGCGGCAGGACCCTTAACGAGGCGCTCCCAGCTCGTTACATTATTAATACCGCCTCATCAATATTCCATCTGTTCAGCAGCAGGAGAGGGAGGAGGGAGGAGGGGAGGGGGGGGGGCGTGTTCAGATGTTAGAGCAGAGAGATGAACCCTCCCTCGGTCTGTCGTTAACAAGGAGGAGGAGGTTCAGAGGCTGGAAGGATACGTGTGACGTCACCTCCCCGTTAGCCTCCGGACTCCGAGAGAAGGTCTCTCCCCTCAGAGACGCCTTCACCGAGTCGCTCCGTGATCGGATGTGTCGGATCCGCAGGAAGGAGGTTTCAGACGGGCTGCACGTGCGTCCCTCTCTCCAGGACACCTCTGTAAACTGTTTCAGGGGTCCCGTGACTCACAGAGCAGAACCACCGACCCCCCACGAGTTGAAAACGCCGTGCCACGTTCGACAAATGTGACAGACTCAAGTCCAGTCAGAGGAATCGGCGTTGGGGCCACAGAGTGAATGAAGGGGCTGCTCGCGGCTGGAAGGCCTTAAAACACAAATCTCAGAAAACATCTCACGTCTGAGAAGGTTAATTAGCGCCGACCTTCCAAAGTCGTGCTTTTGTTCCCATTCGGCGTCGCATGTTTTCTATGATTTCCTGTTATTGTAACACAGATAAGCCTGTTCAATGGTGGAAGAATGACTCACACGTTTTACTCGAGTTAAAGTGGCGATACCACAGAGTAGAAATACTCTGTTACAAGCAAAAGTCCTGCAGAATCCTACTGACGTACAAGCACTAAACTATAAACATCAAAAGATATATTCAAAGTACCTAAAGTAAAAGTACTGGTTACGCCGAATGGCCCATGTCAGAATACTGCATTGCTGGATCTTGTAATTGCTACATTAAGGTGTTAATCACCTCAGTGTTGCAGCTGCTTTGGGTCGGGCTCATCTTAATTACTCTATAAACTGCTGGGCAGCTGAATCTGTAACTTACTGGTTGGTCGATTTAGATTTTGTATATCTACCGTAAACCTGCAAAGTAACCTCGTAACTCAAGCTATTAAATAGATGCAGTGCAGTGAAAAGTGAATAATTCCCTCTGAAGTCTGGTGGAGTGGAAGGAAAAGCAGCATGAAATGGAGATAGTCAAGTAAAGTACAAGTAGCTCAGAACTGTACGTAATTACAGAGTAAATGTACTACGTTACTTTCCGGCACTGAGTTTGTTCATATTGTACTGCTAAACCAGTTTCTGTGATGATTAGCGAGTGTGTAGTGTGGATTTGGGACACAGTGAGCGGGCCAATCACAGAGCAGCTCAGAGGTCACTCGCACCCCTTTGTCCTCCCGTGTTGCTCCCTGGCTGGTTGCCATGGCACCAGAGGCAAGGTGTCCCCGTTTCCTGACCCGCCGAGCGCGTGTGGAAGTCAACAACAACAACGACAACAACATCAGCAACTGTCTGGTTAGGCTACATTAAGGGCGGAGTGTGTGAGTGTACTTAAGGTTGGGGTCAGGATAAGTCTCCGGGATGCATGTAAGTCATGGAAACACTGTGTGTGTGTGTGTGTGTGTGTGTGTCTCTCACTGTACGCATTTTCGTTACCTCTCTGGGACCTTTTTCCAGTATGAACACTGACCTTGTCAGGACCAGTGTTTCTCCTGGGGACCAAAGCCTGGTCCTCAGGAGCCAAAACGACATTTCTGAACTCCTGGGTAGGGTTTGGCTTTGGGTTTATGTTAGGCTGGCCACAATGAATGGAAGTCAATGCAATGTCCCAACAAGGATAGCTGGGCAAACTTGTGTGTGTGTGTGTGTGTGTGAGCGAGGAGGCAGCTTGGTGACAGATGTAATCAAATCAAAGGCTCTCTCTACCTCGCTCTCTCTCTGCAGCCAACCAGCCGACAACAAATCCCTTTACTTCTGAAACACACACACACACAGTGTTTCCATCACTTCAGAGGACATTGACTTACATTCATCCTGGTGACTTATCCTGACCCCGCCTTTAACCTAAACCTAACCTTACCTGAACCAGAAATGAATGATTTATCTTATGGGGACTTTTAGGGACTTCTTGTCCCCTGAAGGAGCTTGAGACCCCATGACGTGTCATAAACTTCCTTGTTCCAGACGTTTGTTCCACAGGTATTGTGTCCCACTTTAT
>NC_053417.1:29666840-29716840 GCF_016859285.1 Xiphias gladius | reverse complement strand
GTCTCAACTAAAGGAGGAACTAGCTGCTTAGAGAAGCCAACTTAGAGACTTTGTCGCTACATTTACCGACTTTTCAGACCCCTTTATAGACTTTTCTCCACAAAAGCATCTAGCGACAAATCTAGAAAACTTTTTGGACAAACCTTAGTTACTTTCTGTAGAAGAGAGTCGCCAGTATTGACCCGTGAGCATGAGGTTGGTCTTTCCCTCCAGACAAACCTCTCTATGCGTCTCATTCAACTGACCTCACGGCAGCTGACACAGACCTGAATGAGCTTCTAACTTTCTCTCTGACTGATCATTTTACAGGTAAATACACCTGAAATCTCAGCTCAGCCGTTGTCTTTAACTCATGTGTCTGGTGATTCTGTCAGGCGACGTCTTGGTTTTAAAACCAGGATTTCAGCAGCAGAGCAGCAGCTTGGAAATGGCCTGGAAGTGACTGCTGGTTAACATGTCGTCTCAATGGGCCACGTGTCAGTCGCTGTTTCATACTTCCGTTGTCTGACAACAGAAACAGAAGAACATGTAAATGAGAAAAGCTTCATTGGGAATCCAGCGGCATTAAAACACTGTATATGTGAGCACAGAGAGCAGGACAGAAGGAAACAGGTAAATGGCTGAAACCAGTTGACACTAGGCAGAAGGCAAATTAGACGCGACGACGTCACAAATATGCTAATCAGCATCATCTGGCGACATTTAGCGACTTTTCCAGCAGGTTTTAGTTACTTTCCACTGAAAGCAGTTTTTTACAGCGGTTCCACAACAGTTTTCAGCTACGTCTTTGATTTCACACTCTGACCAAACACGGTCCAGCCAGGTACTAAGTTTTCTCCATAACCTCTGCGATGAGTGATATAAAATCATGCCCCTCTCAGTAGCCAAACTTTGTGAGTAGTGATAGGATAGTCTTTAGTCACTGTGGTATATACAAGGAGGAGATGGATCCTAGTAACAGTCCTGGCTCCCTATGTTTCCTGAGTACCTGGAACACCCCAAGTACCCCAGTAATAAGCCGTAAACAAGTGCGCAAACACATGTAGTCTGCATGGGCAGGCTTGCATGACTCCTTCAGTATCACTGGAAGAGTAAAGTGCTCGTCCAAGAAACCTGTAGTGGGTGATTCTCTGACAGTGATGTTGTGCTATATGGTGCATTATATACAGTTTCCTCAGGTTGTGTATTAGAATAAGTGACGATTTTGTTTGGATTCAGTCTGAACAACATGGAGGAGCTGCTGATGGTGGAGCGAGCAGCTTTCCACAACCTTCCAGAGATTGCCAAACTGGAGGTCTGCAACAACCCAAGACTGTCCTACATCGACCCGCAGGCCTTCAGGTGACTACTGTCAAATTTATGATTTATGAAATTTTGTGTATTTTTCTGAACACTTTTCTGTTTTACGTTTTTTTTTTTTTTTTTTTTACTAATCTTTCACAAAGTTTCCTGCAAATTTCTCACATGAAGAAAAATCTCTTTTCTTTTCATCTACCCCCCTTGTTCTCCTTCTCATCCCTCCTAATTCATCTTTTCATTTTCTTCCTTAATTCCTTTCCCTTCTGCTGCTCCTCTTCTCCTCACCTCTTCATCTTCCCCTTGTCCACGTCCACTTCTTACTCCTCCTCTTTCTCCCCTTTTTGTTATTACTCCTCATCATTCACCTCTCCCACTCGTGGCTTCATCATCTCATCCTTGTCCATTTGCTCCTCCCCCTTCCTTTTCTCTTCCTTTCCGTCCTTTCTTTTCTTTCCTTGTTTCCTTTCTCCTTCTACTCTCCCCTCCTCAGTGACCTGTCCTCCCTCCGGACTCTCCTCCTCCATAATAACCAGCTCAGCCTCCTCTCTGGAGACCTCTTCTCCTCCCTCCCCTCACTGGAAGAGGTGTCTCTTCACTCTAACCCCCTGCGATGCGACTGTCTTTCCTCCTGGGGGCCTCACCTTGGCAACCAATCACATCTCAAGCTGCTGGAGTCGTCCGTCACTCTCTGCTCCTCCCCACCTCACCTGATTGGTCGGGAGCTGCAGGAGGTGGTGGCTGTCGGATGGGGCGGGGCCAGCGCGGGCAGGGCCAACAGCTGCCTGCCTCACATCTCTCCTCACTCCTTCCCACCGGCCATGAACATCAGCGCTGGGCAGCCAATCACACTGGAGTGCTGGGCGGATGCTGACCCTGCCCCCCAGTTCTACTGGGTTACGCCCACTGGAGACAAGGTGGGTGTAATCACAAGTGTAGGTGTGTACGCTTGTATCTGTGTGTGCACAGTTGAGTGTTGGTGCATCAAAGTAGACTTCTGCATGGGCCTAAAACTAAGACCTGAACCGGCCTGTAGCTGCGTCTGAACCTGACTGGCGCTGCCGAATATGAGCCCCAAATCTGACTCAAGGCCGGAGGTCAAATTTTTGTTGTTTCATCTTCACATAAAAAGTTATGGGCTTGCTCTGGAAAGACTTTCTAACACATAAAACGTGAGTAATCTGACGACCGTAATAAACCGACACAGTAAATGTGACATGGCGGCCCAACAGCACCAAGCATAACGTTCTGTAGGTTCAGTGGCAACACACACACACTGCAGTCAACGACCAGCATGTAACACTCTAACATCCGAAAGATAATGAATGATCTGCCTTAATGGTTTATAGATCAACTTTGTCTTTTCGGAATACCAGGAAGATTAACGTTACTGCTAATTCCAAAAGACGTTTCCCGAGTGAACCTGACAGCTGTCTAAACAGTTATAATCCAGGACAGAACTTTGTACAGACGCGATCGCAAGGCTCCTTAAGTGTGGCAGTTGTGTGGGAAGAGAATCACATTCACCGTAGAAGGTTTCAACACCGTCCTCCTCTTATCAACCAGCCTGAGGCTGAAGCTTTACACAAGAAAACGCAAAACATGACACGTTGTTGGGACCCGTCGGTTTGGGGTCAGGTTCCTGAACTCTACATCACTTTACAGGTGGATGTAGAGGTGATGTAGTCAAGTGTTCTGGGTTCAGGTTGGAGGATGCTGAGAGAAACTCACTTCGTAGTGACCTCATACGAAAGGCTGAGCAAAAATTCAATGTCCAGGGTAATTTTTCTATGAGTTATTAGGAGTAATTTAACAGACAGCAAGCTTGAACAGCAACATACTGGACATCAAAGCTACTTCACAGGCAGGAACCCTGAACTAATGCATGATAACTCATAAAAGGGCAGCGCACTGATAATACACCAATTTCATACAGGAGATGAGCGAATGACCCAGATCTACTGAACATGCACTCGACCTGTGTTGGATACATTCATAAGAATATAGGCCAGATCACGGCTTCCGCTTGCCCTCGGACAGATGCGGACACGAACGTGCTTCTATTCACAGCAAAATCGGGCGTTTACATATGCAACAGGTTTCACAGATGTGCACCAGAACTCGTGATTGCGACCTCCTGACATTAAGAAGAAGCGCACCTTTGTTTGTTGTATTTCGCTGAACAACATGAACTCAAAAAAAAAAAGAAAACAGTGTGTGGAACCGCTCAACAAGAACGAGCATCCAGTTTACCTGTCTGGCACATGTGCAGTCAGCGCGCTCGCAACGTGGTCAGTCCACACGAACTTAAATTTTAGGCTGCACGCAGACGTCCACACGGGGTCCACTTGGACCGTCGGGGGACTTGCGGACATGGAAACCATGAATTGTTTCTGATCCTGAACATATCAATAAAATGTTCAGAGACAACGTGTTTGTTTTCCTCCAAAACGTCTGATCCTGCAGCACAACATCCACCTGTGGCGACTCCAGGATCATTAAACTGGTTTTTGGTTCTGTCAGACTCTCACAGCACCTGGCTCCGGTTCGGGAAAGATCCTGGTCTGGTCTAAGACAGAAAAAGTTCAGTGACTTCAGACACAACCTGTTTATTGATACTGAACCAAAACCACCATCTTTCTCGAACCTGAACCAAAGAGCTGCTATTGTCCAAACCACAGACGGGACTCTGGATGTGGACCTGGTCTCTGGTGTGACAGTCGTCCATCCAAGCCGACCACCTCCAGGAGACTCTGCTGCTGTTGATAAATATGTCTCTTCATTAATTAAAGAAACAAACAACAGTTGTCTCTAAACATAATCCAGGCAGAGATTACGTTACCACCACAACGTAACTGGGAAACACTTTAGTAGTTTATGAATGTAATTTGTTTGAGACAGTGTTTTTCTTCAGGGTCTGTCTGAGAGGACGTTCCTGCCTTTTCAATGCCAGGATCTGAGCGCTTATTGCACAGGCCCTTGCTTTGCTACAAAAGTAGGGCCCATAAAATCCCTCAAAACCTATTTTAAAAAAGGTAATAACATGTTCACTGTATGGATTACCTTCTGTTAAGTTTCTCATATTTAATATTGCAACGTGAAGCGTGAGTTTTATTCTTAAAATATTCAATAAAACTGTTTTGTCCAATTAAGAAGATAAAGTAGTCACAAACCTAAGTATCTAATAATATTATAACCATACACATCTTTTCCTTACCTGGTCAGGTGAGCTCAGAGGCAGTGGCTGCACCAATCATATCAGAGGAGGGGCGTGGCCTGAGCAGGAAGAAGAAGAAGCATCGTGTGTCGGACCCTGGAGCATTGGTGATCGAACACGCCGAGCCATCAGATGCAGGTCAGTCTGGTTCACGTCCAGCCTGCAGGGGGAGGCGGCTGGGCTCAAAGACCAGTTCCAGGTCTAAAGTCTCCAGCTGTGGAAATAATCCACAGTTTTGATCAAAGTCAAACCAGAGTTAAAATAAAAGATACTGCACGTTTAACTAAATTTTACCAATCTGGGAATGAAGACGGAGTTTGTGAAACAAGTCCAACTCCTCCAATGGAGACCACAGAGGATCTTGGCAGTCTAGACGAGGATAAATCAGATCCATAACACCAGCTCATGGGGCACGTACCAAACAACAACACTATCCTGCTCAGTATTGAACCTGCCTGACAACTTCAGAAAATACAGGCTTCATCTCCAAGACCTAATTCTGACAAGTTTCAACTAGCTCTTCTTTTAGCACCAAACAAGTGCCGGATGTCTGCTCTCCTCTTGCTCATGTTGACTCTGTGAATGAAACATTTGAACTAATACAAATACTCAGCCTTCAGCACACGTGGATTTTAGTATTGCTCAATTACCCAACCAGGTGAAACTCCTGAATTCCTGAGTGAAAACAAAGGAGCTGCCTCATATCAAAAAGGCAAAAGACTAAACCGCCACAGCCACACAAAAGACTATTAAAATAATAAACTCTATACTGGTGTCAAAACATATGTGAACAACAACCAGTCCTCCAGTGTTAACATAACGTTGCTAACATTAGATAGTATGTGACATTTTATACTGGTAATGAAATGCCAAGCCAACATGGGAAATGAAAGGGCGCTGTCAGCTGGCTAACACTAGTTAGCTAATGTTTGGTAAGGCAAACGTTAGCTTTAGCTAGCTAATGTTAGTTAGCAAAAGTGTAACTTAAGGCAAAAGTTAGTAACTAGCTAGCGTTAGCACTAATCCGTAGACACTTGACACTTACTCATGTAATGATGTAGTAACGACTCGTGGGTCGTCACTGCTGCTGTAATCCCATCACAAAATGGCCTCTAGTGTTTTTTGCTCCTGTTTTTATGAGAACCTTTAATATCTGCCAAAAAAAATCCAATCCCACATTTGCCTTTAAATATACAACCCAGTTTACATCAAGGTGGCTGATGGAAACGTGCTCTGATTCACATATTGTTGGGCCAAAATTTCAGGCGCACACTCAGAACTTGTGCATCGTTTTAATTAAAACAACCTCTCTGTTTGTGTCTGTCTGTCACGCTCTCTCTCAGGTGTTTACACCTGTGTAGCGTGGAACGTGGAGGGAGCAGACACAAAGAGTGTCTCGGTGTTTGTGGACTCTCAGGGGTTTCTGGGCTGGTGGTCGGGCGGGGGAACCAGGCAGGATGGTGACCCCAGCAGAGAGCAGCCGTGGCTGGGGAGCTCGTACAGCCCTGCAGCCTCTCTGGTGGTGCTGGCTAAGGTATCTGCTTTGTCTTTAATATTCCTACTTTTAGCATCAGTCTTTTTATGTGCATTATTCATCTTTTGTTAAGGACATAGTATTGTATCTTTTTATAGGCATTGTGCTATAAAATACAATTTTTTATTATTGCTATTGTCAAAATACTGGTTCAGACTCATTTCTAATCCTTACAACAGTGTAGATTTACCTGTTTCCCGTTTCCTATGCAGGTGGTTCACGCCCAGTCAGTGGTGTTGGAGTGGAAGTTGTATCCCAGTGGAGCAGCTTTGTCTTTGGGTCCGAACCAGCAGGACGCCCCCCTCCCTCTGCCCCGGTGGACCAGTGCCACCCTGCACATTGACAACCCTCAGATCAGCTACACCGCCAAGGTGAACACATCCACCCTCTCTGCACCTGTCTACATGTAAACTAATGCTCTCTCTGCGCACGTCTCTGTGTATGTGGTTAGTTCACATGTCTGTAATAACAGTGGGACAGTTGAGTGTCTTAACTGAAGTTTAAATGAAATTAAGTTTAAATGAACTTAGGTTTAAATGAACTTAGGTTTAAATTAACTTAAGTTTAACTTAAATTAACTTAAGTTTAAATTAACTTAAGTTTAACTTAAATGAACTGAAGTTTAAATGAACTTAAGTTTAAATGAACTTAGGTTTAAATGAACTTAACTTAAGTTTAACTTAAATGAACTGAAGTTTAAATGAACTTCTTTAACTCAACTCAATAATGTGTTTCTGTCTCTCTCCAGGTCCCAGTAGATGTTCAAGAGTATAATCTTACTCACCTCCTTCCTGCCACAGAGTACCGCGTCTGCCTCACCGTCTCCTCCTCTCCTCCCTCCCCCACCTCCTCTCCCAGCTCCTCCCCCGACCCCATCTCTCCCCTCTCCTCCCCTTCCTCCCCCTCCTCTCCTGTCCACACCTCCTGTCTGAATGTCACCACTAAGGAGGCAGGTTTCTCGGTGGAGCTGGTGGCATCGCGGCGCAGCAGCGTGGCGCTGGCGGCCGTCATGGGCTCCATGTTCGCTCTGTCCATCATGGCTCTGCTGGTGGTCTACATGGGCCGCCGTGTGCAGCAGCACAAGTCCTGCGGCCACTCGCTGAAGAAGTACATGCAGCACGCCACATCCATCCCTCTGAACGAGCTGTACCCGCCTCTCATCACGCTGTGGGAGAGCGAGGCGGAGAAGGACAAAGACGACAAGGAGGAGGAAGAGGTGAGGGCGGGAGGAGAGAGGGAGGAGGAGGCAGGGGGGAGTCAGATCGACACGACGAAGACGTACATGTGGTAGCCGGAGGAGGGGGGAGGTTTTAAGCCACAGAAAGACAGACATTCAAGGGGGGGTTTATGGAGGAACGAGGAAGGAAAGAAGAGAAACTGGATGGATGGAAGCAAAGAGGGAGGTCATGTGACTCCGCGAAGAGCCTGACAGTCAAACGGAAGGGTAAAATTATATCTACGTGACCATAACAAACACATCTGGCCACTGAGAAAGAGAGGGAGGAGATAACTGATGGAAAGAGATTAAATGACTGAACAACAGGAGGATAAAAACAGCCCGAAACACGAAACGTCACCCATCAAATTCCCCCTCAAAGGACCATTCTGGTCTTTTTTCGTTAGCCCATTAATTGCAAATCCTGCGTCCATCACATTCCTGCTGATCATTTTGCAAATCATCCACCAGTTTTCAGAGTGATCTCCTTCCTTCCAGGCGGCCGTCGGTGTCACTGCATTCCTGTGAAAGTTAATCTGCAGAGGGATCGTCTGTTAAGATCAGAGATTAGTTCATTTTATTCACCGTCAAAGTTTGTTCTCGTCATGTGCTGACTGGGCCTAGAGCAGCTGTTGGTGAGTTCACAGTCACTTTATTCCTCACGTTCATTTAAAAGCAGCAAATGGCCGGGAAGCAGCAAACAGAGAAGCAAACAATGCAGGTTTGCCCACGTTTTATGAGGAAGGAAACAGGAATCACAAAATAGGGCAAATAGGGCATAAACTCCTCAGGGAGCTTTAATTTTATTTTACCTTCACCTTACTTAAAAGTACCAAGGAGTTAAAAGATCAAAAGACAACTGTCTCCCCGATGGCTGAGAGATCTGTGAGTAGTTGAAATCAGACCATAAAATTGGTCTTAAAGTAAACAGGTTTTGTGCTTAATGGGCTAAAATATTTAAAACAAAAACACCAGTGTGTTTCTGTCCTTTGTTCTTTTCATCACTTCAAGCTTCCCGCGAACTTTCCTCAGAGCTTCGGATATTACTCCGTCGAACCCCGGCAGCCGGACGTCCTGGGGAGAGATCAGACGGTCGATGGATTTGTTTTCCCTCAGAAGTGTTTCTCAAACTGAAGGTTGGGGGCCTGTAATTTTGGCCGTCAGCTGGTTTAAACAGGATGATTCTTTCTCCAGTAGCTTCTGAGGAGACTTTTCAGAGCAGGTGAATTGTAGACCTGTGAGTGCCGGTGTTTTCTACTTTCAGATTCCATCTCCTTCCTCTCTTTCTCGTTTCCTTCCTGTCACTTCCTCCTCTGTCCTCTTCGCCCCGTCTCCTCTCTCTCAAGCACACTGACAGTAGCTGTACTGTAAAACAAATCTGATTATTGTAATTTAGTTCATCTGATGAACACGAATGCAGCACTGACACTCAGCACAGCCAGCCATGTGGAATATCTCACTTTAAACGTTCTCAGATCTGCACTTAAAGGTCCCGTATTCAAATCTAGTTTTTCTGGACAGAAGCTTTACGCATTGCAAAAGTATTTAAGAAAAAAATGTTGAAATATTAAACTTTCATTTGACATGTGGGCAGAAGACAGGGATGTCCACTCCCTCCCTATTATCTTGGAACCGTTTGCTGCAGCTCAAACATCCAAACTGCAAACCTCCAACATAGACGTGTGACTGTTAGGCTGACTGACTAAACTGTTTAGTTAAGAACCAAATATCGTCCTTTTGACAAACAGCCTTTAAATCCTTAAGCCGTGGCTTCAGTGTCACTTATTTCTTTTCTTATTTATGACTTGTGTCTTATTGTCCTTATAATGAGATTAACAACCATCCTAAATATTTTACTCAGCACAAGTAAACGGAGGAAAGACACGATATGTCTTTGTTGCATACATCAAACTATATGCAGATGACATTATTTAAAAAGTTTGTGTTATTCGTATGAAATCTTCAAATCTGCAGGAATAACTACCAACAGTCTGATTTCTTTATTAGGTGTAAATATAGAAACAGGGATGAAATCACAGGAAACCAAACTCTGCGAGACGTTCTGCTGCCGGTGGACGAGGTTCCTCAGAGAAACCAGAGAACGAGGAGAATTTAGCTCCACGCTGACGAGAGCAGACAGAGGAGGCGATCGTAGGCTGTGGATCACATCAGCGTCAGATTTATTCTGGTCATTTGTTCCTACCAAATGTTCAGATGCAAAATAATCGACTAAAACTACTCTTCATCATAAGTCGTATTCTTCTTCTTCTTCGTCTCCTTATTGGTTTTATGCGTATTATTATTCTCCTCGGCTCCGTTTCTGTGCTGCTGTCATCTAGGATCTTCTGACATTTATGAAATGTTTTAGGTCAAAACAGATTTGATGAATGCTTTTTGTTCTTAGAGCCCCCAACATGATTTGTGTCCGATGTGGTTTTACCTTAAAAATCTATAAACATGAACATGCAAATATGTTTCATTTCAACAGTTTATCTACTGTACACAAGATGTCTCCTACGTTACTGAAAGTCCGTTCTCTGTGTGTGTTCAATGCCGGCTTCAAGTTTCCACGTCACACTAGGATTGGCTCCAAACTCGTTGTGAAGTCAGAAATCCTGCTGGCAGGTACAGTACAGGCCTTAAACTCAGGCTCAAGGTGAGCTCAGAGAAACCTTGCCCTTCGACAGATGAATTAAAGAGCAGAATTCACATATCAAACTCGGAACTAGTTTGTGGCCTTCAGTCTGCACGTTGGTTCACTTTGAGTGCGGCTTTCTGTCTGAATACGGGACCTTTAGTCCTCCAGAGACGTCACTCGACTCGACACGCTGTCTCCGTCAGCGCAGCATGAATGCGTTAATATTATTATATTTAGTTCTGTTTGTTCCTCATTAGGACTGTGCACAGGGGTTGTCATGGCGACAGTCACAAGCCATGCGTCAGGGTGGATTCTGTCGCATCCAGCTTTATCGACACCCTCTTCGCGGACACTAACGGCTTCCGTTCTAGTCGCTGACTGTTTTGATCCTGTGACACTGAGCTCTGTGGGTTTGTCCAGTTTTTAGCCGTTCATGACGTTGCACCGGGGGGCGGGTGGTGCTGCATGCCTTTGCACTCATATTTAGGACTGTTTGTATAAAAACCACGTCTGTGTGACAACCTGCAAACTGCTGGAGTTTGGTCCAGTCAGTCAGTGAATCAGTTCACGCTGAGCAGAAACACGCTGCTTCCACCAAAGACACAGGACAGACCTCGTCTCCTAGTTACGCACGATGACGTAAAAAACAAACAAAAACAGCAACAAAAACATTTCAAGTGAGCGAACTACAAATTCCCATCAAACGTCTCCTTGTGTCGTCTGTAATAACGGTAGTACACTGTGACAAAATTTTATTTAAAATCACTTTTAGTTTCCTTTGTAGACCTGATTCTCTCTGAGAGATGATGTTGTGTTTGAGAACGATGAGAACTTTTGTCAACTGATGTTCAGTTCCAGCTTTTGTTTTTTTTTTTTGTTTTTTTTCTTTTTAGGGAGAACATTAACTGTAAATTAAAATATAGATTTCCTTTTTTTTTTTTTTTTGACCCGGGGTGCACACAGCCCCCAACAACCTTCACCAGCGAGGAAGGGCAGGACGTATGTAGCCTGCGAGGCAGGACCCAGGGCTTAAAGCGCCGCTTGCGCTCGTGAAGCGGACCGCTCTGAGCCAGCTTTAATAACTGAAGGCGACTCCGATTTGTATCAGCTCAGATCTTCTCTCATCTGGATTTTGGCAGCTGGACAGTCGTAACTGTGAGAGACAGATCTTGGAGTGAGATCCGAGTCTCAGAACTAGGAGGGTTTTTTTCAGAAGTTTGAGATAGTTTTTCGCATTTTTACGAGACATTTATCTCATAATTACAAGAAAACTGGCTAATAATTATTAGATGTTTTCTTGTGCTGCGTTCGAGTCGTAACAGAGTTACCGTAATTCCCAGTTTCCCATTGGTAAAGAGCGTTCACGTCCGCATCCAAGACGTAATCACGTCCGGGCAAGTCGAATATCTCTGAAAGCCCCGATAGAGCCGATCTGGCGCTAAAAAGTGCGGAAGTGCCGCCAGAGTCTGTTGTTATAGTAACGTGCTGTACTGAACAAGCACGGTATTTTTAACCCTCAAACATCCGACTCTGCAACACAACAACCGTCACTCAACGTTATTCCACTTGGTTCCGGTTACGCTCCTGTACAGTCGCGTTAATCGTGCTTTTAAGGACTCGCTTGCTAGGTCGTAGGACCCTCTTTGAATAAATGTGACTGACGTTTGCGTCTTTATTCTGTGTTGTCAGCGTTTCTTGATGAAGTCAGCTGGAATCTGCAGTCGTGAGCGAGAAGCACGAGAAGAGTCACGGCCGCCGTCCTGAGTCGTCCGACGACGCGAACGCTCGCGAGTCGTAAACGCCAGAATCTTTCCCGTCATTACCTTAGCTCCCACGTGACCTGAACGCAGCATTAGCATTACGAGATGCTAATTCATAACGATGAGATGAAGTCTCTCGTTAGGTTAGGAAATATCTCAACAATCCGTCAAGTTATTTTTCCAGCGTCTCAGATTTTCTGTTTTTCCATCACAGTGACACTTGGACAGGCCAAACAAGACGTTTGAAGACCTTCGCCCATCTGCATTTTTGACTATTTTATTGATCAAACTCGTAACTGATTAATCTGAAAAAAAAGAACGAACCGATAACGACGGTGACGGTTACTACTCCACCGTAACCGTTACGGTGGAGTAGTAACCGTTACCGTCTTTGGTCCCACGACACAAAGTCCGACTTACACGGCCGGACAGAACCGCAATGGGCTGTTGGAGCCAGGAAAAACAGAACGTGACCGGAAACTATGTGGATGTGGAATCAGTTACCTCAGCAGTGTAGAGTCTTTATGAATATCAGCCCCTGATTCTGAGTCATAGACTTTCCCAAAGGCATCTCACCCGTTGATACTGTCTCTTCCAACAGTTTGGGATTTTGACTCCACAGTTTGCAGGTTCGTCGTCCAGACTTTTAGCCAAAAATTCCCTCGACTGTCTGTCAACAAAAACACTTCAGGAACCAACACCCAAAGGAAGCTCTGGGCATTTTAAAGAATATCTACTGTATATAGGGACAGGGTTTACTGTTATAAAGACGTTTCTTTGGTTCCGTGGTTGCAGCTACACCGAACTGCATCTCTCTGGGTTCTGGACAGTCGGTCGCACAAAACGAGACATTTGAAGACGTCACCTTGGACTCTGGGAATTTAAAATGGGCGTAAATGTGGCGATGAATAGAATTCAAATCTAAATCAGCTACAAAAATTCATCGACTTGTTTAATTGTTCAAGGTTTTTTTTGCATGTGCGGCTTTTAGTTTTGTTTTCAGCTAAAAAGCTTAAAGACACAGATCTTCAGCCTCTGATTCTGGAACTCTGGAATTTTCTGGAAGACCAGAGAATGTGTCTGAAAGCTCCAGAAAGACCACTCCGACACGCTCTGCGGGTGGATCTTAACGACCGACTACTGATCTGAGTCCCCGGGGTTTGCACGGTCATCCTGGGGCTGAAACTTCAGAGGACGGAGCGGCGGCGCCCTCCGGTGTCGGTCACCGTCAACGACCACAAACAACGAGGCATCCCGCCGCCCTTGTCACGTCACTTGACAGTAATATGCAGGGTATTTTGTATAAAGTGTATCGCTCTATATTTGAAGACAACTATTGCTTATATTATTATTATTATTATTATTATTATTATCATTGTTATCAATCAACACTGAGCACCTACTGTAACTAAAGATGTGTGTGTGTGTGGGGGGGTAAATACACACTTTGTCACTCCACCGCCTGCTGTGTGATTACTAACTCATGCTTGTAATTTCCGATGATATCCAAGGGTGCGGCTTTCGGACTCCTACGTTACCGGTTCATTGCAGGGTAAAAAGGGTTGACCCCTCAAGTGGACTGAGTTCCGGTGGAACCGTGGCAGGTGGAGGCAGCTGAAGCGTCTGAGGCCAAACCAGATGCCGGTACCGAGGGCAGAGCCAAGTGTCCGCAGCAGCGTCAGTTCACATGTAATTAGTTCCAGGTTGTTTTTCAGATAATCAGTAAACTTGCTTCTGCAACAGAAACCTGACGTCCTGCCCACAGGCATGCTGGGACATGGAGTCCCCCCCCCAGTGTTCTCATCATTATGAAAGCCACAGGTTTGTTTAGTTTGAAAACGCATCCAATTTAAGAAAAAGCCCGATTCACAAACGTTTTGACGTGTCTGTGGTCTGCACCTTCGACTTTTAATCTGTTATTTCATAAATACGTTTAGTGCAGAAGATAAGGAAACGTCCCCGGTTGAGGCTCTCGTTGTTTTCGTTTCTGAACGTACGAACCACAGTAGATCGTTTGCAACGGGCTCATACAGAAACCGCACTGCTGATTCCCGGAAAAGCTTCCCTCCATGTTTCTGAACCATCGGCTCTGACCGGCTCTCCGGAGGCCAGGAGACCGGCTGACGTCCGACTGTAGCCGGCCGTGGACAGTAGGAGCCGGGATACCCCTCGGTCACGGTCACGTCCGAAGTAAAAAGGTGTCTATAGCTGATCCTGATGTGCACACCTGGAGGTGGAGGTCAACAGGGTCAACACTGGCGTGGTTCAGAGAGAACTTCTCCCTTTGTCCCACGGTGAGACGGTGTCTCCTCAGTTTGTGTGAAGACTGAAAACAGCTGGGCCAGCAGGTGCTGTCCCACCTGCACACAGCCGACCAATCAAAACCCTTGGTTTCTATTCCGGGAACAAGGTGTCAGTCCAAAGAAAAGATTATTTCATGTTTTTAACAGAACGACATGACCGAAATGATTTTATTAAAATGATGACAAATCAATTTTATGTGTCTTTATGTCTCACACACACACACACACACACACACACACACACACACACACACACTCACACACACACACAGATACTGTACATATAGAGACAGAGACAGATCGATTGCATGTATATACATCATATATTCACTGAAATAAGATTAACGGGGGAATGTCGGACACAATTTAAGCAATTTAGCATAAAAAGTAGAGAGTTGAGAAACGTTGCCTCGCGGCTTTGCATTTATTTAACTCTTCGTCCACCGGGCAGTCAGTTGAGCTACTTCATTTATTTTACAGCAGACACCTGACAAGGTGCGACAAGTGTCACGTAGAGCACACGTCGTGGATTTACAACAATCCGATATGAGACAACAAAACCAGACCAGTTGAACAGTTGGAGCGCTGTCCCGACCCGAGGGTTGATCTTGTACAGGGTTCCAGGCCCGGATGCATAAAAAAGTGCACCTGGACAAATCAGAGGGGACCCGGTCTGAGACAAGAGAGGGAGGTTCCCGACGTTTCTGTGCTTGTCTTGGATTTCGTGAGGTCGTTTAGGGACGTGCGGCGGAAATTGGGACACGTTTGTTCTGTTTTATACAACAGTTTTATACCTGTTGTTAGCAGGAGCAGATACAAATAAAAGCACACGTTAAGAGAAAGAAACTAAAGCTGACCAGAAAAACCGGAATTGATTGTTTCCACATTCCGATAAACAGACACAAAGTACGAGATACAGGACGATATCCTCATCCCCCAAAATGATCCCTCACATAAAATACAATGTTGAATCACATGAAAAAAGACATTTCAGTATTAAAGACACGTTAAAAATAGAAAGAATAAATGACCGATGCTCGTTCTCAAAAGGCTTAAACTGGGAGAAGGAGAAAGAAAACGTCGAATATCTGTAAAATCATAAAAACGATCCGGCTTCGATCAACGTGCTGACGTAATGACTGCCGTCGCCACCAGGAAGTGACGTCGCGGCCTCCGTCAGACTGTTGATGTTGTGGACTGGTCGGCTGGAGAAGGGGAAGACGGAGACGCGTTTTGTTTTTGTTCAACTAAACCGTCGAAAAGGAGCCGAGTCGTCGCTTCCGTCGCCCGTTTCGGTTCGTTAAGAGCCTTAGCTCGGTGATTAGGGCCGAAGGGCCGGGCCGGAGGGCGAACACACCGAAACATTTGATCTAGAAAGGGAGGACTCGTCACCCTCTGACCCCCTCCCTGCCTCCCTCACACGCTCACCACCATGACGATTCTCCCGAAGAAGAAGCCCAGCTCCGGGGTCGGCGTCTCGGACCACGCCGATGACAGCGACCGTCGCAGCGGCTCCGACCCGCACCAGCACCCGCACCCGCACCCGCACGCGGGGCGGACCGGAGCTCGGCCGAGGGCTTCACCTCCGCCGTGGTCCTACCAGCCCGCTCCGCCCTCCGCCAGGGACGACAGGCGGAGCATCGAGGCGAGCTCCCGTCCGCAGCAGGCCTCTCCGCCTCCCGTCGGCTCCGTGTCCCCGGTAGGGCCAGGAGACGGTCGGGACAGCAGCGGCGGGATGGTGGCCGGCTCCCGCGGGGAGCTCGTCGTGTCGGCCGGCGTCGTCGGATGCGGCGGAGGCATCGGTAGCTGCTGCTCCGGGCCCGGACTTAGCAAGAGACGGCGGCAGGCAGGCACCTGCTCCGGCGGGGTGGTGGCGGCTTTGGCCGGCGGAGGCCAGCCCGGGGTGACCGGACCGGGAGGAGTGGGCTCCAGCCAGGAAACGGAGGAGGGAGCCGGGAACAACAGCGAGGACGAATATGAGAACGCCGCGCGGCTGCAGTCCATGGACCCGGCTACCGTGGAGCAGGTAGGAAGCTAGCGCCAGCTAAGAAAACAGCTAGAGGCTAGAGCCAATGCTAATGCTACCGTGGTTACACAGGTGGGATCCACAGCGAACGGTCAACGCCGAGTTTAGCGTTTAAGCGCGACGTGACCGGCGAGAACGAGCAGCGACACACGGAATGTCCGGATGGGTTTTCAGAACCAAAACAAACAAACAAACAAACGGCGAATTACACACACACACACGGCATTTTTCCGTTTTACGTCCGTGTGTGTGTTCAGGAGTAACACGATGTACAACTACGTGTACTTGTGCATGTACGATCCTTAAAATCATACACGGGTTCACCTCGAGCACAGACCAGGTCGTCGGCTCGACCGCCTCTCGTTAACCTGCGGGTAACCATAGCAACAGGGCTGATGCCGGACTGACTACGGACGCTCGGGATCTAAACACGACTGACCTTCGCTCCTCTGGTCAGTGGGCAGAATGGACCTGTAGGTGTCCACACGGGGACCGTACCCGCGTGACCAGGTGTATAACTCGGAACATTAAGTCACCGATAACTCAGTTTCAGTTCAAGTCGTAAAGAGGTAGAATGGCGTTTCCTAAAGGAGTCTACAATACAAACCGTGTCCACGTCAAATCCGGTTTTCTGGTCGTCTGTCAGGTGTGTTATCATCACATATTCACTGCGTTCCCCTCAAGCACAGACCAGGTCGACGGCTCGACCGCCTCTCATTAACCTGCAGGTAACCATAGCAACGGGACTGATGCTCCAGCTCCCCCGCTGTGAGATTTTGCTGCTCACATTAAACTGAACATCTCTGGGGGTTTTTGCTAAGAACAGATGACGTCACCGAGGACTCCGGGAACCAGGGCTGGACATTTTCACACTTTTCTTGTCTTTTAAAGAAAAAACTGTCTTTTAATCTAGGAAACAATCAGCAGATTCAGCGATAATGAAAATAACCTCTAGTTCCTAACGCTGGGTTAAACTGACCTCGGACACGGGATTTAAACAGCCACATTTGTTCCTTTGGTGAGTGGACCTGGTAGGACCAACACGACGGTCTCTCAGGTGCCCATGTGGAGGCGATAACATTTCAATAACAAACCTATTGTTTTCTTACACCTTTTTGCCGACTTTATGCACAGAAACGTGAACACCTGCTAATCTGCTGATTACTTCCTGGTCAACAGAACATCAGAGAAGAGGGAAAATGACCTAGAGCTCAGTGCAACGTCTCGTTTTGTCTGACCATCAGTCCCAGACCTGAAGATTTTCAGTTGAGTGTGATGTAAAACTGCTACCTGGGTCTGAAGTAGAGCATCAGTCGATAAAGCCTCTGATGCTTGAGCAGTGTTTTCTTCTCGCGGACGCCTCAGGTATCGGTCACGTAGCCGCGGTCCTGCGTGTTGTCGCTTGTTCTAGAAACAGAGGAGAATCTGGACCTCGAACAGAATAAAATTCACGCAGCAGTCCTTTGGCCTCCACTCACTGTCACTGTTGTATGTTGACAACCCGTTTGCTTCATCTGCATGATAACAGAAGAAACTCCGCCTTCCAGTTAAACGTCATTTCAGAAAACGACGTCAGGATTTTGATTCCAGATTTTCCACTCGGCCCCTCGATCATCAGAATCAGCTGTTTGTTTTTTAAGGGTTCAAGAGGTGCAGTTTTGAAGATCCGCAGCTCTCTAACAGTCTTCAGGCTCCATCGTTCTCACCACTGAATGGTGCTGATTGGAGTGTGGAGACAGGTGAAGATTTGAATGATGGCACCTGAGATGGTGCTTTGGCTCTTGGGATGCGTCGCTTCTACGTTTTCTCTCCCACCGCTGATTCTCATACCTCAGCTCTCAACTACTTGCTGATGCAGAGGACCAGTCCGGTACCAGTTTCCTAAAATCCTTAAACCTCACCGTGTGGAACAGCTGGGTTTAATGTGGAGACAAGGTGTTAGGAGGAGTCCCAGCGCTGGTTTGGATTCACGGTTGAGCGTCACCTCTGCAGCGCCAGGCACACGTTGTCTCTGATCAGGCTGCGGTGCTTTACAGAGCGACTGAGCTGCACCCACAGCTTCATAGAACCGGAGTTACAACAGGTGACTTAGTATTTCACTGGGTCCTATTAGTGAATAGGAGCCACCTGCCGTTCATTCATTCATACAGAGCGGTGAGCAGTCGGTCTGCAGTGTAATGTCTCTGTTAGATGTTCCTGTCTCAACAGACGAGACGTCGACTGATGTGTGGTAATGAAAAGGAGAAAACTACCGAGAGTCCTACTCCGCCGTCATCGGAAACATGTCGGGGAAAACCTAGCCGCCAATCGCGGTGGTTGCCGTCCCCCTGCGGTATCGGTGTCGACGCCGCACCCCCGACATGTGGCTACTCCTTTGAGGGGGAGTGCGTCAGCTGCGACGTAGCCTCGGGTGTAAACTCAGAGCCTACGCCTGTAGCCGCCATCGGTATGGTGTTGCCCCCTAAGGCAGAGGTATAAATCCAGTTTAAGGTCCTATAAAGCCAGGGATACCGCAGCATGAAAAGCAGAGTGTCCGGCCAACAGGTCTACGTAATCAGGACAGATCGAATCTGTCCCTAACTGAATCGTCAGCTGCGGTTACATGCACACGTTTTTCATCCTGATCGAAACCATTCCAGTTGAAGATTCCGGGTCAAATGTTTACGCGACATCTGATTCTAATACTGTCTGGGGTTTGAACGCGCCGACGCATTTGATCGGAACAGCTGCGTTACACACGCAGAAGCGAAGAATGCGTCGTACGCCACCACCCATTTACGTCAAGACGGAGAGCAGACGCAGAAAGAACGCAGCCAGGAAGTAGTCGCGTCAATCGTTTACGTGGTACAGAGTTTCTTTTGATCGGTTTATGAAAAGGTTTAAACTATCGGTCCGGACCTGTTTGTTCTGATTGAGGTGTTTATACGGAGCAATCTTTATTCTGTTCGGGCTTTTCTCTTCTATTAGGCTCCATGTAAACGTGCCTTTATATTCTCATCTTACCATTCAAGGCATCACCTGATACAGGTCACAATATTGAATTGTGTGTGTCGGTCCTGGTATGAATGATTCACATGGAGACCAGTTTTGACCCCACCTGTATTTGACGTAGGACTGATCCCGTCTCTTTGCACCGTCCGTTCTGAACATGACTTAAAGTGACCAAACTCCGGGAGAAGATGTTCATATTTTTCTCTGAGATCAAGTTAACATTCAGCTCTCTCTGTGTGTCACATTATTCAGGGTCAGGGTCAGGGTCAGGGTCTGGATCCCAGTGGGAGGCAGCAGTCTTTCAAGGATCTTTTAAAGTGCAAATCATCTGCCTCTTCAGGCTTTACTCACTGGACTACAGGGCTGTTTAGTGCTGCAACCATTTAATTGAAATTTAATTGGCTACTGTCTAGAGTTAATTGTTTTTAAGTGACTTCTGGAGCCAAATACCAAACATTTCATGCCTCCAGCTTCTCAAATGTGAGCAGTTTTTTGTTTCCTTGTCTTGCAGGATTGTGAAGTTGAACTCTTTGGGTTTTGGACTTTTGGTTGGACAAAACACAACATTTGATGATGTCAACTTGGACATTTTTTGCTGTTTTTGAGACCATATGATTAATTAGTTAATTGAGAAAAGAGTCTGCAGATTAATCAATAATGAAAATAATTGTAAGTCGCGGCCTCAGATCTGTTACCTTCTGTGGGACCTGAGAAAATCAGACTTTATTCAGAGGCTAGCTTCATCCATTGGCCGACATCTGTGACGGATAAAACACACTTTGATCAAGACTGAAAACTGTCTGGGTTTGAACAAAGGGTTTCTGGGTAGCGAAGTCTTTAGCTGTCCAGGTCCGGGATACAGCTGACTCTTTTTGTGTGTGTGTGTGTGTGTTCAGCAGGAGCACTGGTTTGAAAAAGCTCTGAGGGAGAAGAAAGGCTTTGTCATCAAGAAGATGAAGGAGGACGGAGCATGTCTGTTCAGAGCTGTGGGTGAGTGATAAACACAGACACACACACACACACACACACAAACACACACATAAACACACACCTCGTTTTAGGCTCGTGTGTCTCTGCAGTTTGTCTGGTCACCAGCAGGTGTCAGTGTTTGGCTGCTGCCTGGTCTCTGCTGTTGACCTGCGGAGACGTGTTTCTAGCATTTTGTTTCCACTAGGGGTGGACAAAATATTACAAACAACCTTCTTACACCTATCTCTGTGTGTGTGTGTGTGTGTGTGTGTGTGTGTGTGTGTGTGTGTGTGTGTGTGTGTGCGTGCGTGCGTGTGTGTGTGTGTGTGTGTGTGTGTGTGTGTGTGTATAGAGGCATGTGAAGGGTATTGAATCAGACCGCCTCGCTGAGAGCCAGATCTCTTTTGGAAGCTCTCTTCCAGCAGCAGGACACTCCTGAGGTTTCTTCCTTTTTCTCCTCGTTCAGTTTTTGGTTCTTACCTGACTCGAGGGTCTGAGGATGGAGACTGTTGTACGCGACAGAGATCTTTAAGCTCTTTGATGCAAATCTTTTTGGGATGTGTAAATAAAACTGACGTGGGGCCTCTGGTTGGCCTGATGGTTCAGGGACATAACGCTGATTTCCTGTATAACCTGCTTTATTGTGTGAACGTGAACAGTGACGATAAATATGACCTACATCACTTCATCTGTTAATAATCCCACTGACTGGAAACTGAGTGTGTGACGCTGCCGTCGCTCATCTCTGACAGCAGAGGGTGCTCTGGTGTCTGTGTGTGTGTATGTGTGTGTGTGTCGTGGGAAGGTATGTGGAAATGTGGGTCACTGTAAAAGATGAGGGTTTCTGTGTCTACCTTTAGGACACACACACACACACACACACACACACACACACACACACACACACACACACACACGGAGGTCCATTCAGTAGTTATGTAACACACTGCTTGTTCCTGAGTTTCAGTTTATCACCACACTGAGTCTTTATGTTAAAATCACGTATCACAGAATCCTATAGTTTGACTGTTCTGATCAAACCGCACCAGAGTTCGGGGGGAAGCGGACTGGGACCCTCCTGTACCAGGAGGTCTCGGTAGTTTGACTGGCAGGTCTCACGCCAGTCTTCGTAGCTGACAGCACGTGGGTGCAGGGATTTTTTCTCTGACCAATCAAACGGTCAAAAGCAGTTGGGTTAGTATCCTGTGTTTTTTGTCAGTTCATGAAGTCCACAGCGATTCTGGTCCTGTATCTTCCGGGTTTTACATTCTTCGTAACGATCGCTCGCTATTCAGTCTAGTTCCACTGACAGTCAGTCGTTCTCTGGGAGCTTTGGGGAATCCAGACAACACAAATAAACACTCACCTGCTGTCAGAATCTCGCTTCGTTTGTAAAAGCTCAGTGTGAACACAAACTGGAGCAGAACTAAAATGCAGCGAGGATCATTTTTCCCTCGGTCTGGATCGGACGAACCGGACCACAGGTGTAAGAAGCTGGACTGTGGCGTTTCTCATCCGTGTGTTGATAAAATTGTTGTCTATTTGATGACTTACTCACGCAGGTGACTGAGAGTTGACCAAATCCCGATTTGGGTACAGCTTTAGCGAAACCTCATCTGTCCCAGTTCAAAGTCCGAACGCTCCAAATGCCGCTTTTTACCCAGCGTGCTTTGGAAGCCGGCTGTTATCCCAGTATGATTCAGTTACATCAGATAAACACCAATGCTGCATTAAGCGCTTCTCAGAATTTATCCTGAGAACGTAGATTTCTTCTACCATGAGTGAGCAACACTGTAGTTTCTTGTTAATATAGACTATAAAAGTGCAAAGTCACGGTATCAGCTAAAGTGAAGACACATTTCCTGGTTATAAAACTGTGGAGCGAGGACTGTGAGCGGCAGACGCTTCAGCTGAGCACAGACGTCCGGTTAATGATCGGTGTGAGCACAGACGGGACAGAAACTGAAAGCAGCTCAACGGCTCCTCTTCTGTATGTGTTGACCCGGCGTTGGCCTGAGATCTGCAGACAGCTGTTAGCTGGTCGCCCCCCCAAGTTTTGACATTTTTTAGGGGATAAATGATGAAAATTAAATGAAGTAAATCTAACATTTGTTGTTCTGCGACATTAGTTAATTACTTAATGAGTCTGACGGTAAAGTGAAGCTTGATGTTTTGATTGGACGGTTTAACAACAGAGCTGCTGTGTGGAGCTTTGGGATCCTTTTTATGTAAAGTGTATTATTACAGTATTTTAGTGTCTGTTGACACACGCTCCTGCAACGCGGTCGAAAAATCCTGTTAGTAGACGTTTTCACTCGTGTCCGTGGTGGTGGTCGAAGCCTCGGCGTCCGTCTGGGTCGACGTCAGAGGTTGTTGAGATGTCCCTCTGTGGACCGGACAAGTTGGACGGACAGACCGACGGACATCAGTGTCTTTAGGCTGCAGCTCTCAGAACAAAACCTGTCGATGGCTTAGGCTCAGTGGACATTGAGTTTTCACTTCTATTTTCAGAGGCTTGTTTCTTTGCAGCCTGTTGCATTGCACAGAAATCATCCGTCTGCGTTAACGCACGCACACACACACACACACGCACACACACACACACACACACACATTTGACTGAACACACACACTTGAAAAACCATTGCTGTTTTCACACCTAGCTGTCCACTTTCTGTTTCAGGTAGGCAGGTGTGTGTGTGTGGTGGGGAGCTTTAACCTGAATGCACACTAACAAAAATTCAGGTCCCCATAGTGACATGAGTCTCCACGGCCATTGGCAGGGCGTTAGAAATACTGAGGCTGTTTTCATAATCCCGCCGCTGTTCGCCACCACGATGGATCTGAAACGAATCCACCAGACGGGACTGAAGTGAGGACGTTCTCTGCCTTGAGAAGCTCTTGTGATCCTTTCTCAGTATGTTTTAGGTCATAATCCATCTGTGCTGTGAAGCTCCGTCCTATCACTTTCTCATCATCTGGCTGAATCTGAGCAGATAGTTTAGAACCATACACTTCAGAATTCATCCTGCTGCTTCTATCAGCAGCCACATCATCAATGAACACCAGTGACCCAGTTCCACTGGCAGCCATACGAGCCCAGGCCATTACACTGCCTCCACCATGTCTGACAGATGATGTGGCGGCTTTGGATCATGAGCCGTTCCTTTCCTTCTCCCTACTCTTCTCTTCCATCATTCTGGTACGAGTTAGTCTTGGTTTCATCTGTCCAGAGAATCTGGTTCCAGAACTGGAACAAGAACGGCCCAATGATGGCCTCCTTCATTTGAATCGACACCTCTTTGGACCACATGTTGAGAGTTCCCATGAACTGCTGCCAAATGCAAAGTCAACACTTGGAATCCACTCCAGACCTTTTATCTGCTTCATTTGTGTTCAGGCCTCACCTGAACATGAAAATGATCCATTTTCAATTGTCCAATTACTTTTGAGCCTCTGAAAATGAGGGACTGTATAAAAATGGCTGTGATTCCTAAATGTTTAACGGATATTTCTGTTAAACCCCTTGATTAAAAGCTGAAAGTAGTCACTTCAGTCCCGTCTTGGTGGATTCCTTTCACCTCCATCGTGGTGGTGAACAGCGGCGGGATTATGAAAATAGTGTCGCTGTCCAAATACTTTTGGCCCTAACGGTATGTCTCGGTGGTAATTAGTCCAAATCTGTTTGAATGTGATCAGGTCAGTTAGTTTTTGTTTGCGTTGAAGAGCACAGGGACGTAATGCCGTTCCTTACCTGGCCACAGTGGGCAGTACCTGCTCTTCCTCTCTCATCTCCTTCACCTTCTCTTTCTTTTTCTCTCGGTCTCCCCATCTTGTCCCGTATCTCGTCCCTTCCCAAAGCTGAGCTTTGATTGATGCGGTCTTTTCATTTTCATCTGCGTCAGTGAAGAAAAGTAAACACGGGGTACGTTGATATCCGCAATGAAAATGTTACCGGCCTCCGCTAGGATAATCTTGCAATGAAAATAAAATCATACATTTCAGAGAGAAATATTGTGCTTTTTACTCCACTACATTTATTTGACAGTTGTGTTTACATGTCAAATTAAGATTATTGGTGAAAACCATTCATATAAAATCAAATAAGACTTTGAATCCAGTGCATTGCTAGAGATTAAACCACCTGCAAATACTTTGTACTTTTACTGCAGTAGGACTTTGAATGCAGGATTTTTACTTGTAATGGTGTGTAAACACAGCTGGGTGTGTATCCTGTCCTCAGGTCGGATTCCTGTAAATCATCCGTCCCCGGTGAGTTTTGGTCTGGAGCGAGACTACGTGTTGAGCTCCTCTGCTGTTCGGTGTGTGCGTGCGTGCGTGCGTGATGAGGAGTGCAGCATGTAGGTGGCGCTGTCAGCTCCTCAGACTGTCAGTGTTGTTGTCTCATTGTGTAATCGAAGCAGAGTGTGTGATGTTCAGGGTGTGGTGACACTAATGCTGCCCTCCACCTGTTTTTGTCTCTCAGCTGGTTCCTGTTGAGCAACTTTAAACAGATAACACACACACACACACACACACACACACACACACATCACCAGCTGATCCACACACCTGACTGCATATCAACACGTCTGCAGCAGGATGATCAGCCAATCACAAAGTGCCTGCAGGTATTTGTATATGAAAACAACAACCTGTCTGTTCCTTTCTGTTACAGTGAACTGGATATTTTAGGGTGTTGGACTGTTGGTTGGACAACACAAGACATTTGAAGATGTTACATTGGGGTGTGGGAGATGTTAAAGCCACTTGTCATTATTTTTTTGACAATTAATAGACTAATTAGTCGATCGGATTGAAAAAATAATCACTAAATAATCATTAGGTGGAAATTGCTTTTACTGTTTTCTGAACGTTTTCACATCAGAGATGATGAAGAAAGACGAGTGTTACAGGTAAAACATGAGAGTCATGGAGGCTGATGTAGGTTAGTGTGGGGAAGGTGTTCTGAAGAAGAAGCATCAGTAATAATATCTAGAAAAGGGAAGAACATGTAGAGATGAGACAAAGTGCACGACAAAGGAAGAGGAAAACGAAACACATGAACCCTCCTCCCAACAAGAAAGACGGAGTCAGACCGACGGACCGAAAGAAGGGAAACAAACGCACTTTCAGTCTGTTTATCAGGTTATTCCAACAACACTGAGTTCAGGGCTGTGGAGATGCTGGACCAGAACCATGCAGAATAAAGTTCAGACACCAGAGACGCGTAGTGTGTGTGTGTGTGTGTCAGTCAGTGTTAGATACAGTACGTCAGATGTGTTTGTGGTTTTTTTCCTCCAAACATTTGGACACGTCTCCTGTTTCAGACCCGTTGAGCAACATCTGATTGGTCAGAAACGTGTTCCCGGCATACTGATAAGTCCCAGCATGCACTGTTGCTAGTCACGCCTGATCAGAGAACAGGAGTCTGGGTCACCAGACTGACGAGGTCGTGGTCATCTTTGCTTCAATTGGTCAGGTGCTCCACCTTTTTACCGATGTCGTTTATTCAATAAACCTTCATAGCCTGCACGGGTAGTTTCGGTTCAGCTGCCCCGCACCACCGCAGTCCACCGCTCATGTTTTACCCAAACACTCCCATTTTAATGTCGGTCTCCATCGTCTGAGAGGTGAAAGCATCAGATTTCCACACGGCCAGAGCCAGCGTCTCGGTCATAGCTCAGTGTCCCACGGAAACCAGTCACCCCGCCCTCCGTCTCCAGCCCCGTTAGCCCGGCGGTTCGGTCGTCGAGAGGCGTCACCCTGACCGATGCGTTGAGGGGACGACTCTCAGGGGGGCGGCCCATATCTCTCTCCCTGAGAGAGAGAGGAAAGTTGTCTGCATGTTGACGCGATGGAGTAACTGTGTGAGGCCAGTCCGACTGGTTTCGCTGACTTTGCATACAAAAGCAGATTCCCTCACTCAGCTGACCGACCTGTCCGATCTGCCTCCTCGGTGTGACGGAGCGTGTTGTCACGGAAACCCTGTAATTCATCCCTAAAGGTTTTTTCCCCTCAGGCCCGCCGGGTTTGACGCTGTCGTCTGGCAGCAGCGGTACCGCCGCTGGTTCTGGTGCTGGTTTGACTCCTGGTGCGTTTGCTCTGGAGGACGGAAGCAGCGGGACAGCGGGACCAGGCGTCACTGCCTGTCTGGTGTTTTCAGAGGTCTAAAGTGTGTGATTGGCAGTTATAGATGCTCCAGAACACTTCAGGGGTTTTATTTAATGTTTGGCTTTATGGGATATTTGGATGTAATTTTTAACTTTCTGTTTCATGTGTTGTGTAATTTGTCTTTTTTGTAGATGCATCGCTTGTGACGGGCCTTTTATTAATTGGTCAGTTGTGTTTCAATTCTAATGTTTTCATTTGTTGGCTAGTTGAGCTCCTGAACTAATGTCCCTGTGAAAACTGCTATTTCGTGCGATAGTGTTAGGAAGGTGTGGACCTCCGTCGGCATTCGGCTGCGTCTCCTCTGTTTCTTCGCACAGTTTCCTCTCTTGAGCTTAATGAACTTGAATAGACTCACCTATCTCCTTACCTCAGGCGAGATTACCGTGCAGAATGGGGGAAGTGGCCATCGTGAGGAGGCAGTAATGCGGTGGCAAATGCACATCCACAAAGTCTTTGCAGGTGCTGGATGACAATCGTCTGCACAAAAAGACAAAATGACACCTGCACACCGCCGTCTCGTTCCCAGTATTTATGTTTTTATTCCACGTGACAGCGTTTCGTCCAAAAAATGCCACTCAGTGAAATTGGACAACAACACGGTGTAAATTTCCACAGCTGCAGGGACGACACACCACCGTACATATCGTTTAAATCAATTGGACAGAACGCCTTAGAGATGTTACAGACTGGATGTATAACGGTTCATAGAAATCAAGTTGGGACTAAACCAAAATGAAACTGTAGTTACTGGTGCTGATTCTAATAGAGACAAAATTCTGAGTGGACTTTGGCCAAGCAGACTCAGCCTGAGGCAAAAAGCATCAGTGATTTAAACCTCAGAAAGCGCATTGACTACATCAGGAAGACTGCGTCTTTCCACCTGGGAAATATGTCAAAAGTCAAACGTATCGGACATATCTGATTCGTGCTCTGGTCTTGTCTGGCCTGGACTGTAACTGCAGAGCTCTGATCTCTGGAAAAAGATCAGGGCACAGACTCCTCACTAGTCTTCCTCAGTGAGACTCCCCCGAGAGCTTCGGGTTGACTGTGTGTAAACCCCGTGGCTCCTGATTTATCATCCGGTTTCGAGGCCCTGTGTCAAAGCTGGTTTAATCATTTCAGTTTTGTGCTGGTACAGTTCACAGACAGAAGTGGACTGGGGGGTGAGTGGGGGCCCGGTGCGACCGAGTGAGCGAATGAACGAAAGCAGTTTGTTGTTGGTTTCCAGTCGTGACTCAGCGTTCCTCTGGTCACTCTGACTCACGCCGCTGCTTATCGCTCACATGATCCGCCCGTCAATCGATCCTGTGACCCAAGCTGACTGGTCACCTGAAGACCTTTGGAACAGAGCTGCAGCCTTTTCCTCGCCGTTTTAATGGAAACGTTTGGAGAAGTTAAACAGAGCAGAGGTCACTGACTTTTCAGCACTGGGACAGTCGAACATGTTTTCACTGGTTAGTCACCGCGGAGCTCATCGGCCAATCAGGTGACTCAGGCTGCATTTTGACTTGTCCTGTCCACTGAAGATCAGTGACTCAGAACTTCCAACGATGAGTCAAACCTCCTTTTTTTTTTTTTTTTTTTTTTTAATTTTATTTTTTGGTTGCATCATTGAACAGAGCAGCACAGGATAACTAACACGGCAGGTTGTTACCTTTGACAAACCAAGTCTCAAAATCACAAAACACCAAAACAAACTGTGTTGGAGCAGGAGCGCAGAGCGTGTCTGTTCGCTGCCTGGACGCCCTCGCATCCGGTGGTGAAATCTCCAGCTCGGACTCTGGCACCTCGTCCTGCCGATGTCCAGTGTGATCGACACTTCCGTTCACTGCAGACCTCTGTCAAAGTGCCCTCTGACCTGGTTTACTGTAACACCGACCGCCTGAGTGTTTGTGTCCAGACGGTTTGTGTAAACGGTACAGTGTGTGTAAAGGGCAATCTCCACTGTTTCTCCATCAGTCTGCTGGCTGTGTGTGTGTGTGTGTGTGTGTGTGTGTGGGGGGTGTGTGTGTGTGTGTGTTTGTGTGTGTACTTGTACTTGTACTTGTACTTGTACTACTATCTTTGTGAGGAGGGCTGGTGAGGGGTTCAGACCTGGTTTTAGGGTTCAGGGACTAGGGAATGCATTCTGTCAGTCCTCACAAAGATAGCACGTTAAGCGTGTGTGTGTGAGCCTCACCAGAGTCAGATCTGGGTTTAAGGTGGACTTTTCTCTTCAGATCAATATAGTCCACACTTACATAGTATGTGTTTGGATGGTGCTGATAAACTGATAGTTGGGACCGACACACACACACACACACACACACACACAGAGGTGAGCTGGTTGTGAACCGTATTTACACTCTGACACGGCAGCAGTCTGTCTGTCTGTCTGTCTGTTGTTCGACACTTTTGTTCTCGGTTTTTATCTGAAGTGACACAAAAGTAAAGTAAACGCTGAGCGTGGACAAACACTGACAAGTGTCACGCAGCACTGATAAGGATGATAAAACCTGCCGGTGCTCAGATTTAAAGACAGAAAAAACCCTACGTCCGGGACGTGTGAAGCACTGTGGGTTTGACAACCGTTAGTGGACCGATGGGGGGGACCTGGTAATTAGAGGACAAGACTAATGTTGTTAGTGGTAGCACTAGGATATGTGGTTTAGTACTACAGGCCCCAGAATTCTGGGGGCGGCAAAACAAACTATTGTGGTTTAAATCGAGAAGTGGGGCGGTCATCGTCCGTCTTCCTTCATTCCGTGAGTCACAGTGACGGGAGCCGGTTACCCGGCTGAGGAGGTGGAGGCGCGCGGCCCGTCACCTGCAGGTCTTCATCTAACAGCCGCTCTTCTTCTTCCATTTCTCCCGGCAACATTTCGACTGATCCTCTGTCCAGAAAACGACCGGAATGACCGCCGCCTTGTGTCGTAGACGCGTTTTTAAAGAACGGCAGCGGCAGGTGCCGATCTCGCCGACAAACGCATTCCTTTTCCTGTGACTACTTCATAATAAAACTCAACTCGCGTTTCGTCGGCTTCAGGAGGAAATCTTCCGTTTCCTTCATGCGGCGTTTTTTTCCCGAGAACGTCTCCACAGACGCCCAGTTCGTAAAACTGCAAATATATAAATACTGCATTACTGTCACCAGTGGGTCATAGGCTCAGGCGCCGTCACAGACCGATTTATTGAACTGAACATCTTCCAGACTGCCACTTTACATCATCAGAGATCGTAGCTGTCACACCTGCCGTCTAATTTTGATCAACTAAGGCAGTGAAGGCAGGTATTAATGACCAACCCCAGTGCAACATTTTCTTATTGGCCCATCTCGCCCCAAGTTGCAGACGGCCACCTCGGTTGTTGCCGGTCAGACTGTGTCACAGGACCTTTATTTTCTTGTTTTTAAAGGCGATCCTTCTTGTGTAAGCGGGAGGCGTTGAGAGTTGGCTGTGAGTAGGAAGGAGTCACCATAAATGTGTCTCATTGCTCAGACAACAGCTGGTTTACTCTGACACTGGTTCCTCAGTTATTTTCTGTAGAGTCATTACTGCAGGTTGGATCGATTATGGACCCAGGTCACCGCTGACTCGGTTAAACAGCTTGACTCTTTAACGTGTCAGAGGTCACACCGTCCGGTCACCTGGAGCTGGTCACTGAGAACTGACCTGGAGGCTCGGGGGGGTCATGCGGTGTCATTAAACCTGATCTGTGACAGGAAGTTAGTTTCCGGCTAAACAGGAAGGTAAACTTCTGCAGGGAAAGGAGATAAAGCCACAACCTACATGTCATGTCACACCTGACCGAGCTCACCTTACGTCACCTGCACCACTGTGATTGGTCCATGTTGTGGCTTAACCCGTCCTCCCTGCCGAGCTCAGCGGTGTGTAGACCAGGCGCTCCGCGGTCAGTCACGTGACCGACTGCTGGTGGGCGGGGCTTCAGATCTGATAGACTTCTGCAGAAAACCAGTGACGCAGTCTGCCCGATACGACCTCACTCTGCTCTCTGATTGGCCGGCTGCGGTGAGATAAATGTTCCACTCAGTGAGCAGCAGAGAGAAACACACATGCTGAACAGCCGGGTCTCAACGTTCACAGCCCCTCATGTTTCTGTAGCAGTATCACCACCCCCACCACCTCCACCCGGGACGGCCCGATGTACGGCCCGATCCGTACCTGATCCTTTCTTTACCGAACTCTGCTGTGTTTCGTCACCTCGGCCCGCTCGCGTTCCAGCGCTGCTCACCTTAAAGGACAGGTTCGGGTCTGTCCTACGGACATGTAAACAGGTTTTTCTTGCTGTGATCATTCATCCTGTTGGCACTGGACATTATAAGAAATCCCGTCCTAAATCGCTTTCAGTGTACGCGATGGGGGACAAAATCCACAGACCTCATCCCGTGCAAAAATGTATTCAAAAGTGTATATGAAGTGAATGTGATGCTCCAGCTGTCTGAGTTAGACAAATAAGTCGGAGTTTTTAGGGTGAAACTCCCCCTCTTGTGTTACTGTCCCTCCACCACAGATGTGTGTAGGATTCTCCCTGGTTCTGACTAACTCTGACGGCTGAAGCCTCTTATAAACACCCCAGTTGACCAAATTAGCTGAGCTCTGACATTAACCGATTCATTATTTCTTGGAAGCTCACTGTAGAAAACCTTCAGGCAGCAGCTTCTCATGTTCATCCGGCGCCGGCGTCACTTTCACCGGTTAAAATGACAAACAGCACCGGGGGCAGGTCATATCAGCTCCACTGATTAATGTTAATTCTGCCAGTAGCGTCATGAACAAAGACCAGAATGAAACTTGTCTGTTGTTGGTTTGTGTGTCTGGACTCTGCCAAAGACAGTTTATGAGGTAAAAGAGAAAATCACTGTGTAAGGTGGACTGCGTGTTTCTGTAGTTCCAACAACCCCAGCAGAGTGAGACGTCGTCTCTCCACGGGATCAGGAGTCACTTTCTCCAGTTCTCCACCTTCCTTTACATCAGATCAATAATTGAAGCTGATCAGCTTTATAAATCTTGAACCTGGAGTATTTGCAGCTCCTGGAAAATTCAGATTCAGTATCTACAGCTAATCTCAGTGTGTTAGATACAGATTGAAACGACATTAGGAGTTATTATACATTATTACTATTTACTTATCCATTCATGTATTATCGTTTTTCTTATTGTTGGGTAATTTACCGTCCTTCCCATTCTCGTGAACGTGATATCTCAGGAACGCCCTGAGGGAATTTCGTCAAATTTGGCGTTCACTTGGACTCAGGGATGAACTGATTAGAATTTGGAGGTCAAACGTCAAAGGTTAACACCTTTTTTTATTAAATCCCTTCAGAGACTTCACTACATATATTGTATGAGTCTGGACAGACCTGGATGTAAACTGCAACTTTACTGGTTGGAGGACGAAGACAACCACGAGGCGATAAGACTAGTTTGCCACTTATTTGAGTCCAGGTCACGTTAATTGAATGATTATATTAACAAGTATTATTGTTATGTACAGCTGGGAAGCCCTGAGAAAAATATGATAGAAACGTAAATCCTGGCCTTATTGTCTCCACTGGTTTGATGTCATACTTTCACATTTCCTGGAAACAGGTATTAAATGTCAGTTTGTGTGGAAACAAAAAGGTCGTAATTTGGTGGTTAATTTGGTGAACCTGCAGAAACCCTGATGACTCAGTGAGTTAATGTATTTTCCTTTTCTCTACATGCCCATTAATTGGCTCAGTCATAGGAGTAAATGTGTCTGATCAACAGTGGAGCTCCTTATGTTTTCTTTTGGTTTATTGATATAATTCGTGAAAGAGATGTTTAACTAAACCCCTTAATGAATAATAAGCTGAAGAAGCCAACTATTGATGCTTCCAGCTGTCAGTCACTGACCCGTAAGTGAACTACAGTACCCAGATTGCTTTGCGGCTTGTTGTTGTTGGTGGTCAGGGTGGAGACAGACTGTGAGGTTCAGATAAAAGCTTAATCGACATCAGCAGTAAAACAAACGGACGGACACAGTTCCCCTCTCTCAGGCCCAGCCCCCACCTTTCTTAGAATAATGTCCAGGCTGACCAATCAGAGCGCTCGCCGTGGCTTCCTGTGTATGTGGGTGGGTGGTTTATTAATTCTGCAGAAGTCTATCTTTTCTGTGTTTCTCAGCAACCAACTCACATTTACTGTATATTCTCCTCCTCTCCTCTCCTTGTCCCCTGGCCTCGTTTCCTCTCCTCTCTCCTCCTCTCCTCTCTCTGATCGTATCAGTGGAAATGTAAGTGCGTGGGATTTACTCAATGACTCACACTCACTCTGGGTGTTCTGTAGGGAGAGTCCCTCGGTGAGTTTCTGACTCTCACACCTGTTTTGTTTTTCTAAAAAACCCCTTTTTTTTTCATTTTTCATTATGCAAAAGAAGCCAGTTTCCGATGCATCAGTGTTTCATCAGTTGTGCCTTAAACTTCAAGTCTCCTGAGATTATTTATCTTTCTTGTAGTCAGCAGATCTCATGTGCAGGCTAGTTTGTTTTTAAAAAAGTCTCAGTAATTGTCCTTAAACAGCTGCTCACCGTAGTTTTGATCAGACAAACAGGAGGAAGTATAATAAGGCGGGTGTTGGGGACTATTTCCAGCAGTGGATTAATCCACATCTGGTGCTGTAGTGAGTAATCGAGGCAGCAGGACAGTGTGTGGGACTGAGTCAAAATAAACTACAGTGTACATTTAATTTTAGGTTGCTTTGCCTCCAAAGTTCGAACATTTTGGGGCAGACGCTTATTTGTTTATGTTTTTTGAACTGAGATTAATTCACCTGTTTCTTAATATTACGTGGGACCTGACGTAGGATGGTGCTGCTAGTTCTCGTGAGCCTTGTGGGCGGTGGGGTTGGGGTTTGATTGCATTTTATCCAATCTGAATCCAGTATCGAATCCGTGACTGAATTTGATTTCAGTGTTGAATGCGGTGAATCTGAATCCATTTAAATCCCATAAGGAATATACTGGTTTCGTGTCCTGTGACGTTTCTGTAGGTTTCATGTTCTAATGTGAGGAAGGTTCCGGTCTCCTCACAGATCTGATGGTTTCCTCTCTTCATGCTTCATGTTCGTCAGCGTTTTTCGATCAAGTGCTGTTACACCAGACACACGAAGCACTTTTTACACTGAATTTGACTTTTGGTGTCTATCTTCCTGTTTTACGTCGATGAAATGAGCAGTGGCAGAGCATTAACGTTTGAAGACAGGCTCCTTTCAATGTCTGTCTGCTGCAGAGGTCGGATTCATTTCTTTTCACTTCAGCTGTACATCGTCATTTATTCACAAAATCTCAAAGTCATTTCAACCTTTACACCTCACACAAAAACAAACACCTTTTACGCTGACTTTGACTTTTTTCCTTTTTTTTTTTCACTTGTCACTCGCGGTTTTTAATGCAAATCTTTATGTGAATAAAAACAGGTGGATGGAAACTCGCTGTGTACGTCAGTGTGATTAACTTTTATGTGAATTTGCATGTGGTTATGAATATACACATCAGAAAAGGTCATTAATATCCTGATAATGATTTCAACCATAGTTCCAACACAAACTCTCAGGCTGGATGATGTGTTGGGAGATTCCCTCTGTGTGTTTTTGATTCACACACCTGCTGCTGCTGCTGCTGCTCAACCATGTGTGTTAGTTATGTTATGAGTGTGACCCCCGTATCTGTCTCTGTGTGTGTGTGTGTGTGTGTGTGTGTGGTCCATCAGTCATCACTCAACAGCTTCAGCTCCGTCAACAAAATCACAACTGACTTTGAACACACACACACACAAACACACCACTGATGAGAAAAAAGGAAGTTGCTGGGGGGGTTCTGAGAACCGCCGTGGTGACAGACCATGTGACTTGCTGGAAATGGAACCAAAGTGATGCTCATTTGCATACCGCTGCAGAGAGAGTATGTGTGACATTTTGTGTGTTGTTTGTGTGTGTGTGTGTGTGTGTGTGTGTGTTTGCGTAGAGCAGCCTACCAGGCATGGGGATCTTTGGAGATCAGGATTTGATTCAGAATAGATTTGTGAATGACTGAAAAGAAAGAGGTGGTATTTTTAGTCTCCGTGCGCCAAAACATTCGCTCATGTTTTTACTGAATCTCACTATGAGACATAACTGCCAGTTAAAGGAACCTTTCCACATTTAGAGAAATCCTGTGTTTTTCTGTGTTGCCGAGATGTTCAGATTTCACATTTGTTGTTTGTTGAACTTGCGCTAGTTACCTGCAGATGCAAATTAGCTATTAGCTCAATCTGGTACGAAACAAAATTTTCTCTGTGATTGTCATAAATGGTTTTTTGACATGGTCCCTGACAAATAAATGTAAAATCTAAGATAAACTAAATAGCTGCTTAGCTTAGCTTAGCATAAAGACTGGAAACTGGGGGGAAACAGCTTGTGTGTTCTGTCCAAATGAAACAAAGTCCACCTGCCGGCACCTCTAAAGATCGCTGACTTAAGTTGCAGTTGGTTCTTTAACATGGAGCTCTCATTAGACAGGATTTGTAATTACTTAACATGCTCGTGATACTGACCTGGGGTGGACTCGCTGTTGCTGTGTACTATGTAAATAACTCCGAGTCATAGATCCACCTCAGACCTGTGATCAGCTGTTGTTGGACCAGAAGACAGAAATCCTACAGTTTTTAGTGGCAGCTACTTAATGAGTCAACATCAACACTAATGAAGCCAAATTAATGCTGACGACCTGTAGCTCCAACCTGAAAATGAACTGAGCAGCAGAAGATCTGATATATTGATTATTGATTGATACTGATTTTTTGTGATACAGTGAAATAACAGCTGGAACAAACTCGCTTTTACACCTGATTCTTAACAAACTACTCGATCCAAATACTGGAGCTCCTGATCCAGAACTCAGAGCTTAATGAGCTCCAGATAGTGATCTGATGCATGAGCTGATCAGACTCCACTCTGTTGAACTATAAAAACACGGGTCACTAGCTGTCGCAGAGATGTTAGAGTGACGCGTCTTCACTCGCAAACAGTCTTTGGCAGAGTCCAGTCAGCGGATTAGCGAGAGCACATTAACCTGCTGATTCATCTTAACGTCCTTGTTTTAACTGGAGAAAGCAACAAATGAGAAGCTGCTGATCCCACCTAACTTTTTCTACATAAAAAATTACCAGGAGAAATAAAAGGTTCAAAAAGAGATTCATTAGCCTCAGGGCTTAACCCGACACGACGCATGCATATCTCTGCCTTTGTGCGTAAACACAGTTTAAGCTGTAAACTATGCAGAGATGATCAGCACTGGACCCAGACTGGTCCAGTGCAGGAAGAACTCCAACATCCAACCCAAACTCTCTGTCTCTGTCTCCCTCAGCTGATCAGGTGTATGGAGATCAAGATATGCATGAAGTGGTCAGGAAACACTGTATGGATTACCTGGTGAGTCCCTCTGACCTCTGACCTCTGACCTCTCACTTTACACTCACCTGAAAGCCGACAACATTTATTAAAAACATTCTCGGTGTTTCTGGACTTCTTTGCGACTCTGACTTTTCAGCTGACGAATCGTCTTTCTTTCTTTCTAAGGTCTTGACTACACCGTTTGTTCAGGCACGAGTTCACCGTCTGTGTTGATAAAGGTTTCTTTCCTTCTTTAGATGAAGAATGCCGACTATTTCTCCAACTACGTGACAGAGGACTTCACAACATACATCAACAGGAAGAGGAAAAACAATTGCCATGGCAACCACATTGAGATGCAGGCCATGGCTGAGATGTATAACAGACCGGTGGAGGTGTACCAGTACAGCACAGGTGAGTCTCACTGTCCAGTGACAACCTACAGATCTGTTGTCATCAGCCAATCGCACCTGACCCCCCTCCTTCTGCCACAGAGCCAATCAACACGTTCCACGGCATCCACCAGAACAACGATGAGCCAATCAGAGTGAGCTACCACCGCAACATTCACTATAACTCTGTGGTGAACCCCAACAAGGCCACGATTGGAGTCGGACTGGGACTGCCCGCCTTCAAACCCGGGGTAACCAAACCAGACGCTTTTAAAACGATAGACCGGGGGTTCTCGAGCTGTGAGGCCTCCCCAGGGGGGCAGAGGAGAGCTGAAGGGGGTGAGGTGTGGAGGGAAACAGGTGAGACAAAGATACTGCGTGAGGTATCAGGGACAGATGTTGGAGCTGATGGAGGTAATTAAGATATTTTAACATGATTGTATCAAAAATCGCACTGCTTCTCAGTTTGCCTCTGAGACGTGGGCACTTGTTGTTAGATTCATTGTAACTTACATTTTCTGGGGAGATCGTTGTCTCTCATGTCCACTCTGCATAAATCCTTAGATATCATAGAAAAAAGATTCTCCTCATAACTGCAGATCTTGCCTCAGTTTTCTTAAACCCACAGGAGCTGCTACTAGTGAATTCTGCGTACTTTTAATGTTTCTGGTTTGACAAAATGTAAACAAATGTGGGCTAAAAAATGGGACAGGTGAACGCAGGTGTTTTAAAAACAACAGGAAGTTCGTTTTTGTAGTTTGGCTAATCACCAGCACAGGACACAGCTCATGGAGGTGATTAAGATACTTTAACCCAATCGCGTCAAAAATTGCACATTTCTCCAAGTTATAACTCAGTCAAATCTGAAAACGCACACATAATACAGATGTTTTTTGAATCAGTGTGACCTACACTGTCTGACGAGATCACCATCTCCAATGTCCATCGTGATGCTACAACTGCAGAACTCAGCTGAGAATCATCCTGTTTTTAAGTTTCCTTCAGTATCTCAGTGATCCGGTGACAGTTGTCTGTACGTCCATGGGTGCTCTGCAAACAGGGGGCACATTTGACTAATGAAAACAAATTCAGGCTAAAAAATTCAAAATTCAAGTTGTAGCCGACACCACAGCAACTCGTTGAATCCATAGCAACATTATGGTGCGTTCAAATTTGAAGCGGGAAGTCGAAATTTCAAAAGTTCCCAGTCGGAAATTTCAATTGGAACACTCCCTGGAGTCGGATTTCCGACTTGGAAAGTCAGAAGAACCTCACCAACCCCGACCTCAAAATCCAAGATGGTGGCTCTGCCTATCAAGAGGAAGTGCAAGCTGTAGTAATATACTGTTTATTAGCACTTCTGTCTTATTTGTGTCTCATTAAATCAAATGTACACACAGTACTTTCCAGCCTCCATCTGTGGACATGTTGCTGCGGTGTTTGTACGTGCCAAAAACCGTGTACTGTGTTGTTATCAACTGGTATTGCTAACAACGGCTAACCTGGCTAGAGAAAATCCCACTTCCTCACCCCGTGAAATAAAACACCTTCCGACTTGTTGTACTGGAACTTGGTCAACTCGGGTGTGATGTGATTCCGAGCTCCGAGCTCTGTCTTCCGAGGAAAAAATGGATCTCAACATTAAGCAGCACTATATCTCCTGTTTACATCCCCCAGAGCATTATGGGATCTGTAGTTCCGAAACCTAAAGCAGGGTTGGGGGGGCCCACAGTGTCAGACTTTGAAAACCCTTTCTCTAAACCGTTCAGGCAGGAAAAGTGAGTGTGTATGTTAAGTCAATACTTTGGGAATATGGTATGTGTGTTAACGGACAGTGGATTTCCTCCCATCCTCCACCCCCCAGTACGCGGAACAGTCTCTGATGAAATCGGCCATCAAGACGTCGGAGGAGTCGTGGATCGAGCAGCAGATGTTGGAGGACAAGAAGAGAGCGACAGACTGGGAGGCCACCAACGAGGCCATCGAAGAGCAGGTGGCCCGGGAGTCTTACCTGCAGTGGCTGCAGGACCAGGAAAAACAGGCCAGACAGGTACGAGGTTGGGGGGGGGCCGTCACACAACTGTTTTCGTAGGCCGAGTAGTTCCCTCTGTGACCAGTAAACTGAACCCCGTGCGTAAAATAGTTGGAGCGCTCCTTTAGTTTCAGTTTAACTTTTGAAAGTTTAAGGATCTGCTTCGAAAGTCTTTTCAATGACTTCAGTGGCTTTTGTTGTAGCTAGGTTTTTTCATGAGGGCGAGGGTCGTTGGTATCAATCACTATGTTGAGCCCCGTACCCCTTCTCATTCAAGGAGAGGAGGAGCTGATTCACTGGACATCCAGAACTATTGTTACCTGCTCAGGCTATTAAAAAGTTCTGTCAATAGACAACTCAGCTTGCTGAATAAGCCACCAAACAAACATCGACCGGGGAAAAGTGCGCTGCTAACGTGAGTTAGCGGGCTACAGAGAGCTAATTAGCTGCTCATCTGCTGCACATTAAACAGTGTGTAAATGTATCTGCAAATGTAGCTTGGGTCTGGTCAGATGCTGGTGTGGTACCCTAAAGCTGGATTTATAGTCAGCACAAGGGGTCAACAGGAGTCCCTCCATAGGGACCACGCGGTAGGTTTGGATTCACGGTTGAGCGTCACCTCTGCAGCGCCAGGCACACGTTGTCTCTGATCAGGCTGCGGTGCTTTACAGAGCGACTGAGCTGCACCCACAGCTTCATAGAACCGGAGTTACAACAGGTGACTTAGTATTTCACTGGGTCCTATTAGTGAATAGGAGCCACCTGCCGTTCATTCATTCATACAGAGCGGTGAGCAGTCGGTCTGCAGTGTAATGTCTCTGTTAGATGTTCCTGTCTCAACAGACGAGACGTCGACTGATGTGTGGTAATGAAAAGGAGAAAACTACCGAGAGTCCTACTCCGCCGTCATCGGAAACATGTCGGGGAAAACCTAGCCGCCAATCGCGGTGGTTGCCGTCCCCCTGCGGTATCGGTGTCGACGCCGCACCCCCGACATGTGGCTACTCCTTTGAGGGGGAGTGCGTCAGCTGCGACGTAGCCTCGGGCGTAACCTCAGAGCCTACGCCTGTAGCCGCCATCGGTATGGTGTTGCCCACCAACGCAGATAACTGCACATGGCATGGAGGCTACAGTACACCCCCCACCCCCCGGCTCATCTGTCAATCAAACTCGTACAGCGCCGCCTCCACTCTGAGTCTAAAGAAAGAAGAAAATTTATTTGCAGCGGATGTAAACATCTTTTCATTTTCAGCCCCGTAAGGCCAGCGCCACCTGCAGCTCGGCAACGGCGGCGGCTTCCAGCGGACTGGACGACTGGAGCGCCCGGTCGCCACGGCAACGTGACTCCGACCCCTCCCACTCCGACCTCACAACCACCCCGTCGACCAACAACAAGCCCCCATCCCCCGCTGGAGCCGCCCTCATCCTGAGCAAACCCCCCTCCCCCTGCGCGCCAGGTAACACACACCTGCACACACACACACACACACACACACACACAAGTACATCATTCTGACTGCACATGTGTCTCGTGGCTGAAGCACGCAGTACCTAACCAATCAGAACACACCCTGAGCTGTGTTTACACTGCAGGAACCAGTTTCTACAGTAAAATCCAGGGAGACTGTTTAACCACCAAAAAAGTCCCTGCTGGGGGGGGTGGTACTTCCCCAACATTTTGGGGGGGGGTTTGCAGCGCTGAGCGTCACTGATTGCTCTGGGATGACGAAGACGATGAAGTCCTGGCCCGTCGTAATCTCCGTGTATTGTCGTGCGCCCGTCGCATTAGTCTGCGGACTAATTTGCTTAATCCTCCCGGACTCCGGTGCAGTGGAAACAGAAAACCACAGTGTTCTAGGGGGAAGTTTTATACCCGGGAAAGTTCCTGGAACTCTGGGTTGAAAAGCACCTATGAGCTGGGTTGGATGGAGGACGTCTGAACTGGAACTGTTGAGGCAGCAAGCCAAGTCACAGTGTAACATGTGACACTGGTATGTGTGTACTACTAACCTGTTTACTGTGTGTGTGTGTGTGTAGGTCCCAGTAATCAGAGTCGTCATCATTTGGAGTACAGAGCCATCATGCAGGAGATGTCGCCTACAGCATTTGGTACGACACACACACACACACACTCTTCTACTTTTGTGAGGACCCTCATTAGCAACAGACAGTCCACCTTAAACCCAGATCTGACACAACTGCAGTCTGCTGGTGAGGCTCTCACACACACGCTCAAAGTGCTATCTTTGTGAGGACTGACAGAATGCATTCCCTAGTCCCTGAACCCTAAAACCAGGTCTGAACCCCCCACCGGCCCTTTGAGGGTGTGAGGACCGGACAAAGCGTCCTCATTACCGTACCAAGACACGTACACACACAGCTGTCAGGATGAGATGCTGATCCGTTCACCGCTCCACACTACTACTGCTGTTAATTCGGCTGGTGCTGCTCTTCGTCACGTTTTACAGCCTGTCTATAATGTTGTCATCCAGACTGTCCGTACTGTAAATCTACTCTGTCACTGAGGTTTCTTCAAATTTTTCCCCTTTGAATGTGGGTCTGGGGACAAAAGGTGTTTTAGCGGTGCAGATTGTAAAACCCCCTGAGGAATATTTGTGATGCCGGGCTGTAAAAATAAAACTCCAGCAGTCGTTTAGCTGTCAGTCAGTTTTTGTTGTTTATCATCAAGCTTTGGCCCGATTCAACAGGAAGCAGCCGAGCAGAGCAGGGCGTGGTGTGTTTTTGTGTGTGTGTGTGTGTGTGTGTGTGTGTGTGTGTGTGTGTGTGAGAGAGACATGATCGGA
Source organism: Xiphias gladius (assembly GCF_016859285.1). Taxonomy (NCBI): domain Eukaryota; kingdom Metazoa; phylum Chordata; class Actinopteri; order Istiophoriformes; family Xiphiidae; genus Xiphias; species Xiphias gladius. Next base: position 29,676,099 of record NC_053417.1, on the reverse strand, counting down.
GGTGAAGCAGAGGCTCGAGTGACTGAGAAAACACGCTCTCTGTTTCTGTGTTGTTTTCTGTCTAACAATTGAGTTTCATCAGATGTTTACAGCTCACTGAAGTATATTTAATCAAAGGACAGAATAGTATTAACTCTGACTGAGATGTTTCCATCAGTTTCATCTCTTTACCGCTCAATAAATGATCTTTTCTTGGGATATAATCATGAGTTGTTACCAAGAACTCCTGTAGCTCTGAACATGCTGCCCTCAACCTCACGGCTCCACCAGTGTTTGGGCTTCCACGTGTAACATTCAGAAAGCCCAGGATGCTCGCAGGCGTTCTCCGCTCCGTAGGTTGGCGCGCGAGCGAGCATCCTGGGCCTGGGCCAAAGCGGTGACGTGACAAACACGTGACCAGACGCGATCGTCAGGCATCGTGTTGATAGAGGAGGTAACTGGAGTTGGACTGTTATTACAGTTTGACTATAAACTGTATGTGAGACTATACAAAACAATGATGGAGACAGGTCTGGCTATGTGAGACCGCAGCTTGACTAATGTTGGGTTTTTTAAAAACGGGATTCATTAAGCGTAACATCATTATCAGCTCGCTGGCTAGCAAAATATAGGCTAGTGACGCCGAACTAATCCTCTCACATCGGCGTCAAGTCTAATGTTAGAATCCGTTCACACAATGGCATTAAAAAAGTAAATTCAGTTTCATCAACAAAATCTTATAAGGTATTAAAAAGTCTTAGATGTAATTCTCAGGAGCGTTAAATCTTGCTGTCGTGCTAAAATGCTTCTGTAAGTGGCTGCTGCTGTCGGGAAACGTTCCCCACAAACTCCACTTTGCTCCAAAACACACAGATATTTCATTACTATCACATATGACAAAGACAAGTAGCAAATCCTCACATATGAGACAATAAAACAACAAACGTTTGACATTTTGGCCGGACAAATTACTGAACAATTAAACTGACTACAGATTCATTTTATTTTCGATTGACTAATCGAGTAATGGACGAATCGATGCATCTCTCAAAAGAATGATTTAACTTGGTTAATCCATCCATTTTAGCGCTGCTTCTTTGGTACCAGATCTCATTCATTTAATTAAGTATATCAGTAGGAATTTATTGTTATGTACAGCTGGGAGTTGCTGAAAACATATGTGGAGTAACAAAAAACAGTTCTAGGCTGCATGGTTCCTATTTATTCTCCTTTTTGCACTTTCATACGTTGACCGGTATGATCATGAAACGGACATTCTGAATGCCATTCTATGAGGCATTAAAAGTCTACATCCTAAAAAGTCATTTGACGTGGTGAACCCGCAGAAACCCCAGGGGTCCGCGGGGGTCCGTGAACTTGTGAGTCAGTCCACCACTTTGTTTCCGACTGAAATATCAACAGGGGTTGGATGGATTGTGATGAAATGTGGTCCAGACGTTCATGTTCCCCACAGGATGAACCGTAATAATGGGAGATTGTAAACATACCTGCTAATCACGTGAGCACGTTAGGCACAACGAAATGCCTCGGGCTTAACGCTCAGCTACAACAGGCCAAAGCCTTAAACCAGTATGAGCATCAGTATGCGTGGTCCGTAACCCGGTCTGTGTGTCTGTGCTCCAGGTCTGACAGACTGGGAGGACGATGAGATTCTGGCGTCGGTGCTGGCCGTCTCTCAGCAGGAGTACCTGGACAGCATCAAACACCAGAGCGCTGCCATGCATCGAGAGAGAGAGCCGTCACCTGACAGCAGCTGATAACCGGCCGACACACGACAACACACAAACACACACACCGACACAACCATGACCTTTGACCTCCCCCTCCACCATCCTGACCCCCCCTCCACCCCTTCACCTCTGACCCACAGGAGATCGACCAGGGAAAAAATAAAACATCAAACAAAGAAATGCACACTCGTTTTTTTTCTTTCAGCTCATCTGCTCATCTCTCTCTACAGCCTGTCGTCTCTTCTTCCCTCCTTCCCTGTTTCCTTCCCTCATTTCCTCTCATTTCCTCCTCCCCTTTCACCCATAACACCCTGCTTCCAGCCAATAGTGATCCAGCATTACCAAACAACCTCCTCCACCCCCACTTTTCATTTTCCAGAAGGAGCTTGGTCTTACTGCTGATTTGGGATCAGTTCTGACATCTAAACATCATGTTTGGCAGCTTTAAACTTCATCAGTTTAAATTTTTATCTTTTGTTTAGTTTTCAGATTCGCACTGATGATTCTGTTTGTAGCGGGATAATTGCTCTGCGGCTAACAGGGCCATTGGTTTCATTGAGGAATGCTAATCAGAACTGAAAAAGACGACCGCTCTACAGGTGTATCAGTGTCCTGTATGCTAAGCTAGCATGAAGTGTAAGTCTAGCTCCTGCTAACACTGCCAACAAGCTGAATTGCTGTTAGCTTAGTTGCTGATAGCAAAATTTTTTAGCCACGATCCTTACTGCTCTCTGAGTGCCCGCTGGCAGCCATTGTGTAAGAAAAATTCTAATCCCCCGAAACAGAAAAAGATGACCTCTCTACAGGTACTGCAAGCTACCACCTGAAGTCTTACCGTGTTGTAAAGCTAGGTTCCTTTCACAAAGCTAACAAGGTGCGTTGCTGTTATCTTAGCTGTCAATAACTACATTTTTCCCTCTCATGCTTACTCTTCTCTTAATTGCCGCTGGCAGCCATTTTGTGTGTGGAATGCCAATCAAAATTCAAAAAAACTTATTAGTGTCCTGTAGGATAAGTTAGCTTGCTCTTTAGCAAGAAAACAATCACCTGATGTCTTGCTATGTTGTAAAGCTAGTTCATGATAACATTGCTAACAAGCCGCATTACAGTTAGCTTACCTGCCTATAGTGACTTTTTTTTTTTTTGCTCATTCTCACTCCTCTTAGCTCCCACTGGCAGCCATTTTATGAGGAATGCTAATCAGAACCGAAAATGACGACTAAAGCATCTGTATCAGTGACCTGTAGGCTACATTAGCATGCTCTTTAGCAAGCTAGCCATTGCCAGAAGACTTACTGCATTTAGGTCCTGCTAGCTCCTGCTAACTTCTGCTAACTTAGCCTTTGTTTAGACTGTTCATGCTGTTAATTCTGATTACTCACACAAAATGGCTGCCGGTGGAAGCTATAAGAAGAGTGAGAATTAGTGGGAAACAATTTCGGTATTGACAGCTAAACTCGCAGCATCACAGCTTGCAATTGGCGTTAGCATTATTTAACTTAGTCTACTGCACCTTCAGCAAAATCATTTTCCGCTCATCTCACTCCTCCCGTACCTCCTACTCGCAGCCATTTTGGGTGGGGATGCTAATCAGAACTGAAAAAGGCGACCAGCCCGTGGCGCATAGGCTCTGTTAGCATGCTCTTTAGCAAACAGGCTATCACCTCAAGTCTTATTATGTTTTTTAAAACTAGCTCCTGCGGCTTCCAGGTTTCTAACACCGCCAACAAGCCGTGTTACAGTTATCTTAGCTGCCAATAGCGAATTCATTTCCCCATCTTTTTCACAGCTCCACTGGCAGCCACGTTGTGCGACCAACACACATTTACTTTCCATCGTTGTCCGAGAAATAAAATGGCCAGCAGTGACTTTGCGATGTGTAACACCTCCCCCCTCTTTTTCCTTCTTGTCTTCCTCCTCCTCCTCCTCCTCCTCCTTCATCATCATCATCAGCATCATCATCATCATCATCATCATCATCATCGGACTTATTTAGCTGCATGTTTAATTGACCACGACCAATATCATCATAGAGAAAAAGCGACAAATAAAAAAGGAGCGAAAAAAATAGAGAATTGTCATACTTATCCCCTTAATGATTGATTATTATTGTTGTTATTATTAATAATATAAGTTTGTTTTATTTTATTTTCTCATTTGGGATGAAAAGACCTTTTTTTCTTGGAATAAAAAGAGGAAAATGTTTCTGAAAAAAACATGTTTGGGAGATTTATTCTGCACACAAATGCCTCTTTTCTTCCGTCCTTCCATCTTTCCCCTCAATCTGTATCACCCTATCTCGCAATGCTTCCTCTCCAGGTATGGATTACTGATCGGGCCTACCGGGGACAGAACCGGGGGCCTGGGGTGTCAGGGGCCCCCTGGTCCAAGACCTCCTTTTGACGTGAATGTTCGCGTTTGTTGTTTGAAAGTCAATTAAAAGGACCAAAAAAAAAAAGACACAAAATCACCACAAATGACGTGGTGGTCATTTTGTGTCTCCTTCAGCCTGGGGGGGGGGTTTAGAGGTCTGAGTTCGGGAGCCCATGGTCCATCCGCGATCCTCTCCCTCTTCTACATTCTTTCATATTTCTTTCTGACTCATTCTTGCCCTTTTTCTCTCCTATTTTTGTCCTGACCCCCGTTCACCCACTTCCATCCTTTCCTCTCTGGTCAGCTCTTCCTCCTCTCAACCCCTTTCATGTACATCCTTGTTTTTTCTCCTGTCGTCGAGCGCATTGTCTTATTCTGACCTTCTTGTACTGACACGTTCATTCTGACGGGAAAGGGAGGCCGAGCTGTCGCTCGTTTCTGATAAAGACGGATCCGAACGGAGGCCTGGTCTCGGTTTTGCACAGCCACAGCTCTAAACCCCACCAGCTGACATCTGACAGAGACGGGCAGAGGAAACGCGGCGTGCAGAGAAACCGTTGGGGTGCGTGTGCGCGTGCGCGCGTTGGGGGGGGGGGTCTCGTCTTCCTCCTTCCCGTCATCCGCGCGCTCCTTCTCCGGCTGCTCTGAATTCTACGAATTCCTCTCGCGGGATTTGAATAAAGTAGAAACCGCAGCTCGAATGCGATTACGCGACGGTTCAAAACATTGAGCACACGTCTCAGCGCTGATTGGGCGGCCGGAGCGAGGTGGGCGTGGTCCGCCAGGAATATAAATACAGAACACAACAGTAACCTAGTAGAGACGAAAGTCAGCGAGGATCGTCGACGCGGTGCCGACCGCGCAGAAGCCGCATTTTAACGACGCGAAACGTTTAACCAGGAGAAAATAACTTTGGTAGTATTCTTCTTTTCCGAAATTGGATTTCAAAAGCGTAAAGACCGAGGGAAACGGCCGCACCGGTCGGTTTAAGACGGGAAAAGGGTTTAAAAACGACTCCGAGAGGAACTTCGCCGACAGCAGGATGGATTCTATCAGCTGCTGCTAACTGAAAACGTCCAGAAAATGTTGGAGAAAAGATGTGCTGATTTTCATCTGGAGGTGGAAGTCAGAGGGAAAAACGGTAAGAACGGCAGAAAAGTCAAATATACGCTAAAAGAGGTGGTTTCGTGTCACATAAAGCAGGAAAATGTCACTTTGTCAAAGGTTGACGAACCGCTCTGTTAACGCAAAGGGACTTGAGTTTTGAACCAGACTCCGTTCACAAATCGACGACTTTTAAACGTCTGGGCTAACGTCCCGGAGCAAATATAGAACCGTACCCACGGTGACTGGATTTGGGTTCAACGACGGTTAAACGTCTCCGTTTTTCCTCTAAGAAATGGGGACTTTTCAGCCACTTTCCAACCAGTCGTGACCGAGTCCCGCTGAAACTAACGACCGCGAGTTTGCACTTGACGTTGTTTGGCAGCAGCAGGGCGCCGCCGGTTGAGGCGAGAATCGGACCAGAAACCGTGGACGGGCATCAATAATCCAGCGTTCTTGCCTGGGGAAATAGGAGACACGATTTTCCGCCAGTCGCCCCCGTGTTCGCTCTCCGGCCTCTTTCTGTGGAAACGGGGGAGACACGAGATTGACGATCCAGTCACGAGAAAAGGTGAAGACGAACCCACTCAACTCACTCGTTTAGTGTAAAGCGTCAGAAAACGCCAAGGCCCGGACCCCGGGTCTGGCATCTCAGCAGTGAAGTGACCTCACGGTGGAGATTCAACGTCTCCTCGTTTTTCCGGTGTCCATCCTGGGTTTGAGGGCACAGAGGGACCATTCTCCATCAAAGAAACGGTGGTGGCTGCAGCAGGGTTTTGCCCCAACTCAGGGCTTCTTCAGCAGATGGAGGTGGACCGGTTGTTAACGGGCCCTTCGAGGCCTTTATTTTAGCATCAGAAGGGGAAACCGGATCAGGGGAAGACCGTGACGATGAGCTGGATCCCCATGACGCGTTAGTGGTTCACCTGTTGGCTTCATGTGGTGTTGTTCTACATTCTGATTTGTGTGTTCTCCCTCTGCCTCAGTGAAGGAACCGTTCTGCAGCCAGTATCACTGTGGCGCTCTGCTCGGCAGGGGTGGTTTCGGTTCAGTGTTCTCCGGCCAGAGGCTCTCTGATGGACTGCAGGTCAGACTACAACCCTTTCCTGTTTGTGTGTAGCTGCATTTTCATTGCTTTAGTTTTGCTTGTTCTTTTCCTTTAATCCCCCAAAGTAGTTGGGTTTTTAAAAGTCCCACACAAATAGATCCATCATCACTAAAGCAACGCTCAGCGTTTCAGTCAGAGGATCAAATGATGAGCTCGGCTCACTGAGGAGGAAGTGATATTCTTGTGAAACACTGGCCCGCTCTGCAGTCACTACTACTGCTGCACATTACAACTCACTGCTCTCCCCCGTGTCCCCTTTTTGTCCCTCCAGGTTGCCATCAAACAGATTTCCAGTGACAGAGTTCAGCAGTGGGCCAGACTGGTGAGTGACGCAGTAATTGTTTTTATGATCGGTTACGTATTTAGTCAGTAAAATGGTGAATAATGTCCCTCCAGGTGTCGGGTTTTGTCCAACCAACTGTCCAAAGCCCAAAGTGGTTCGGTTTAAAGAGACATAGGACAGAAAAATCCGACATTAGAGAAACAAAGTAGAAGGTGAAGGGAAAAAACCTGTTGCTGTTTGTCCTCCCATCAACTGTCTGAGAAGCAGACCTCAGGTCAGCTCTGCCCTCTGCTGGACTGACGGGCGAATCACAGCCTCTGGTGGGGGGTGGGGGGTAGTGGGTGGAGAGCCTGCGGTTCCCACCAAAACCCGTGATGTCACAGGTTTGTACATGACGCTGTAGGGTTTCCCAACCAGTAACAAACCAATTTCTTATTCATCACAACTTTACCTGGGAGTTACCCACCACCACCACACACACCTGCAGACGACGATTCAGGGCAAAAAAAAAACCACCCAGACGACCCAAACTGGACTTTCTGTTTGAATTACTGACAAATAATGAAAAACAAAACAGGGCTGCATGAGTCGTGACAGAACTCACTTGTGTTCTGAAAACCCCACTGTGTTCATGATAACTGGTTATTTAATATGTACTTTTACTTGGTTGAGTTATTCAAACACGTTCATACATATTACAAACCTGTTTTTATAACATCTTTGCTTTTCCTGTGGGTCACAGGATAAACGGAGGGGGGGGGGGGTCACGAGATGCGTCATGGGATAGGTTAAGAAAAAAAATTCTCCTCTTTGGGTGTTGGACTGTTGCTCAGACAAAACAGGAGGACGAATCTGAGGATGGGAACTTCTGACCTGTTGTCACTCTGTGCAGCTGGAAGTCCTGACAAACACGTCGTACAAGTATCAGCAAATCCATGCGATCAGCTTTAGGTCCCAGTGTTTGGTCTCAGTCATTCTACCAGTACGACTGTGACAAAGCCTTGGAATTACGTGGCCGTAAAAAGTCAGGCATTTAATTTGGCCAACGCGGCGCAAACCCTGTAAACGTGGTCCACGACGCCAAGTCTGAAACCTGGTTTTAAGTGAAGACGGTTTAGGTCATTCAGTAGTGCAGTGAGGATGATGATGATGATGATGATGGCTCACGTTTATAAATTCTTCCCCCCCCTCAGCCCGGTGAAGTCAGCCCCGTGCCCATGGAGATCGCTCTGCTGCAGCGGCTGTCGGAGGTCGGGGGTCACGGGGGGGTCATCTGCATGCTGGACTGGTTTGAGGTGGAGGGGCGGGGCTTCCTGCTGGTGCTGGAGCGGCCGCCGCAGTATCAGGATCTGTTCGACTTCATCACGGAGAGAGGAGCGCTGCCCGAACACCTCGCACTCAGGTTCTACTCTGCTCTGCTGCGTTTGACTCGGTTCCTTGGACGTTGGTCTTTTCCGCTCGGCGGCGCTAACGTTCTCTGTGTGTCCTCTTTCCTTCAGGTTTTTCCGTCAGATCGTGGAGGCGCTGCAGTTCGTCCACGCTCACGGCGTCGTGCACCGAGACATCAAAGACGAGAACATCGTGGTCGACACGAGGACGCTCGACGTCAAGATCGTCGACTTTGGATCGGGAGCGCCGCTCAAAGAGACGCCGTACAGCGAGTTCGAAGGTACGCAGCTAGAAACGGTAGATCTGCTTTCCTGTTCCCAGAAAGGGCTGCTGGTTCGTGTCAGGGTTCAAACGCGGTTTTCACAATCATCCGTGTGAAAATGGTCGTTCAGCGGGACGTACTGGAGCTGAACTGATTAGACAATCAGACAACCGGCGGAAACGAGTCGGCAATTATTTATAAGATCGATTCATCGTTTCAGTCATTTATCCTGCAACAATGACAAGAAAATCGATCGTTTCATGTGAGGGTTGGAATCTTTTCTTGGTCAAATACCGTCGTAAACTCAAAAACTTGAGTTTTGGACTTTTGTTCGGATTAAACGAGACATTTGAAGACGTAACATCTGGGTCTGGGAAATTCCGACTAGCGTTTTCTGACGTGTTGTAGGTACAAGAATGTATTTATGACAGTTAGTGTCAGTTGCAGCCGTAGACTTGTATACGGGTCTGGTAACTCTCCTCCTCTCCTCAGGTACTCGGGTCTATAGTCCTCCTGAGTGGATTCAGTCCCAGTCCTATGAGGCCGTCTCTCTCACCGTCTGGTCTCTGGGGGTTTTGCTCTTCGACATGGTGTGCGGCGACATCCCCTTCGAGCGCGACCAGGAGATCGTCAGGGCCACGCCCGTTTTCATCAGGCGGGTCTCTAAAGGTGTGCACAGGCTCCGCCCACCACTCTGTCCCCGTGAAATCTGATTGGTTTGAATGAGAAGTGTGTCATCACCCTCTTCTTACATCACTTTGAACCACGGCCTCATGGTACCATTTTGTCCCCCTTTTCTTCCCAGAATGCCAGTCTCTGATTCGCTGGTGTCTGTCGTACCGTCCAGAGGAGCGACCGACTCTGGAGGAGATCCTGTCTCACCCCTGGATGGAGGGAGGAGAGGTGGAGGAGGAGGAGGACGGAGGAGGCGACCTGCAGGAGGACCACGGTTCTCTGCCAAGCCAGTCCCTTTAACTGCACAACCCTCAACACACAGGTCTCTGGACTCC